>NW_001820830.1:81151-143981 GCF_000146945.2 Sclerotinia sclerotiorum 1980 UF-70
TCGACGGCATGGTCAATGCAGTGTCCAAAGAGAAATTACTGGTAAGGTACCATTGGAAAGGTACTTTTCTCGCATTGGATACGAAGTCACCGAGTCCAGGTCATCCTCCATATTTGCAGTTGCACGTTCAGCTCTTGCTCTTTGAACATCCTCAAATAAAACATTGAGCTCTTCGTCGGATAAACCTGCGATTTTTTGATCAGTTCCTAAAATGGCCCCTGCCGCCTCGCGTCTCGCCAGTGACCAATCGGAAAGAGCACGCCCAGGCGCTGGAGAATCCGCTCGGCTACTGCCATCAAGATCGAGGTCGGAAATAGCTTTGCTGAATGTCCGATCATGAGCCGGTCGAGGGGTAGAAGAAGGCGAGAATTTGTCCCAATCTTTTATATTTTCCAGTTGATTGGCAGTAACTGAATGTCGTAGGAGGCTCTGTTCTGCACGCTCCGCTCGAGCTTCTGTTGGGTTGTTGAACCTGAAGATATGAAAATCACCAATAATAACCCTGTAACCACTTCTCAATCGAGTTGGCTTTTCCACTCTTTGCCCATTTACCATTACTGCTGCCCCTTCATTTGGCACAAGAGTTACCACATTATCAGCGCCATTCTCGAAAATGCAATGCTCGTGTAATACACGAGTACCATTCAGTCGGATTTCCGCAGCATGGGCTGCAGTGGAATCGACGTTGCCAACAGTAGTCATTCCAGGTTTGAGGTTGTAGACGAGACATTCTGCTAGAAGTGGATCATCCGACAAATTCACAAGATGGGGCATCTTCTTTGGTGTATGTAATCCAACAAAACCCTTTTCGATGCTGATACCCAATTCTTCCAGAGCAGCTTCTCGCTCTTTGTGAATTTCTTCAGTTTTTTGTAATTTTTCCTCCCAAGTCTGGTTGAGATCCGAGTAGAGTTTTTCGCTTTGATTGAGTTGTTCGGTAATTTCCGCTTTTGATACTTTTTTCACAGCACCATCCGATGAAACGATTGTGACCATTTGCTTCTCTAGAGGCGTACCCTCTGCGTAGATTTCATCCGCTGGACCTACGTCTCCACCGCCGCCGCCACCACCTGTCAATTTACCCCGCAGCTGAGCCAATTCTTCTTTCAACTCACGGATCATACGAGCATTCGCATCCTCGTTCACAACAGCGTGATTCTTGATTCTCTTTGCACTATCGGCATATCTCAAGGTACTCAGAGTTTCATCGAAATTTATATCTGCAGGACTAATGGCTGCAATCATAGCTGTCATACTATTTCCTCCCAGAGAATCCTTCAAAAGCCAAGTCAAAACACTGTCTCGGTATGGAACTTGGTTTCCCTTTCCCACTTTCTTCTTCTTTCCTTCAGATAAGTCGGCCAGCGCAGCAATTACCCTACCAAGTGTCGATAGAGATCTATTAATCTCAGCACCTTCTTTCAGTCGCGCTCCAGTTGCACCAGTAGAATTTGCTCGTTCGGAACCTGCCAAATCGACCAAACTAATTTTCGCAACCTTTTCCATTGCCATCTTTGTCTCCACATCCAAACGTTTCTGTGTTAGAGTTAGAGTGAAGACAGCATGACTTCTACTAGAAGTTTCATTCATGTTAGTAGCTGCGACTGTACGGGCTTTGTTTCCCTCGTCCATCAAGTTCTCAATCTCCTGAAAGCTGCTCACAACCAGTTTCGCCAAGTCTTCCACATATGGTCCAGTAGAGGGATGTTCTCGAACTTTTAGATTGCCTTTTGTCGATGGGTTTAGAAGATCTCGTACTCGCTCGTTGTAAATTTCCAGATATGATACCTCGACGGTGCATTTCAAATTCTTGTCCTTTTGCAATTCCCCTATCCTTTCGAACATATCCTGACAAATCTTCGGAATAACACCTGCGTCTTTCCCGTATCCCATCATCGAGTATGATTTTCCCGAACCCGTTTGACCGTATGCGAAGATGCAGTTGTTGTAACCCTGAAAGGCATTATCCAAAAGTGGTTTTCCCAAGTCCGTATGGAGATTGTCTTGCCCTGCGTAACTCGGATCATTCTTGTCGAAAGACCAGTATGAACGATCAAATGCGAAAACCTTCTGCCCCGTATCCGCCTTCCCACCCTTTGCATCTCTTGTCTTCGCCTCATGTCCTTCTGGTGGAGTGATGACCGTTTGCGCATCTTTCATTTGCACTATACATTTTGCTCCGCGCTCGATCTCTATCCCGAGGTAGGTATCAGTACTGACACGAGAATAGGGTTTGACAACATATCCACCGCATACCTCTGCTGTTAAACGGCCTACACCGCACAACGACTTTAATGTTTCCTCCACCACCAGGCGCCATGGTTGCAAATGTTCAACGGGTCCAGGTTGTCCTTTGGTGAAGTCCTCCTTTCACAGCCGTGATTTCCGACAGGTATTGCTTGGTTAGGGGATCGAGTACTGCGGTCGAATAGACAAATGTCCAATAAAATAATGAGGCTCAATTTGAGTCATCGAAAGAGAAAAGGATGTCGTTGAGTTGATCAGTGTATCGTGGTTATCATTGTTGTTGTCGTCTGACGTCGTTAATAGGAACTGCGGAATTATTTTCTTTTTTTAGGTTTCTTAGGAAATTTAGTAGCCGCCAATCTATGTATGTGAATGAAGGCTTGATAATGTATGCTTCTTGTAATAATGATACGGAAAATTTAGGAGTATTAGTTGAAGTAAGACAATAGGTACGGGGAATGAAATGAATGTTGTAAGTTTGAAGCTTATCAAGTTTAGAGATTGTACTGAATTTGGGAAATAATTCAGATGATGTGGCACAAGGTCTCAGGGAAACTGTCAGGAATATTTAATTAATGTTGACAGTCGCGTCGCCGGGGCAAAGCTCGCGACCCCTTGAATATGTTTAATAAATTCGAGGAAACAAGATGAGGAGGTCATCCTGTACGGAGTCAACCAACAAATTAGCAAATCAGTTGAGGTAACTGGGTAGAAGAGTGAATAGAGTGAAATCCATCGTGATATTAGTATTTTTCTCTGAATTTAATTGGTTCCGAAGCTCAAACTGGAAGTTTTTATAATGTTGAACGTTGAACGTTGAACTTCAAAGGTGCTGGTTGGCTGTACCGTATGTACCTCTGAACAGATGAACTGCTAGACGAGACTGTCTTTCAAAGCTCCACACCACAAGGAGCTGTCCATGATTACCAAACCTTTCCATCCATATCACCATACTCCTTCTGTACGTTCTCGATGTACTATTCTGGTATATTGATACGATTACGAATATTTACCAAAAAGAAAGGAAGTACCAGGTAGTTATCCTTTCCATGTATCGATATCGATATCATCAAACCGCATCTCGATCTCATCCTGAGAAACCTTCCACAGTGTGTTCTATTCCTTCGGCAACAACCCCTCTTTCGTTATGTTAATGGGTAAGCCTTAACCCTTGAACCATACCATTGAGCACGCTTACTTTGAAAATAGAGGAGTAGACTTATCTTATTCACTCAAAAGTACCTACTCTTCTACCGATCCCGTTTTGTTAGACAACTTTCACAATTCATGTGATATCCTCGAACCAATTCTCGCTGCTTCTGTTAGAGAAAGAAGTGTGTACTTACTACTCCATAATCATCCCCACCAGACCATGTAAGCACCGTTTTACTTCAAGACCCGAGGAATAGGGCAAATACCGGTAATGAATATATATCCCGCCAAGTAACCCCCTACTTGCAGTCTTACACTCGTATCTCTCGGGCGCAAATTGTGCAAAGTATGGGCATGTACGACCAAGATGTACGGAGCAAGATGTCAACCACTTCTTATCATGGGGAGTGTGACGAACAGTTGTCGCTGTCAAGAATGGGATGTGAGATATGGGATACCAAAGCGTCGGGGAACCTATCAAAAGAAGCCGGTTGTGTTAGAGATTAGATATGTTGTGATCCGTAACCCCAGATGTACCTGCCCGTCATGATCATCAAGGGTCTTTAATATATGTGTACCTAGGGAATCATGGAGAATGCGATGTGAATGGAACATGAGTATGTGCCTAAGGTAATATGGACAATTGATGTTGCTGTATTCGAGACATGTCAGTGAGGTTTATATATTTAGACACCCAGCAGTGCGACGAGGTATGTTACAATGCATCATCTTTGATCCAATTGATGAATGTCATGAAATGCATCTTTCGATGTTGAAAGTTGGTGTAAGCTGTGCTGATGGATTCAAGCTGTTGTTGATCGGTATATTCGGCAGGTATCTTTCAATAGGATGTGTCTTCAATTCATGAATTGATTCTATCGCCACCTTTAAAGTACACACATACATAGATGGATAGATACTGTCTGTACCGTACTTTTCCTCACGGGAAATTTTTAAGGTTACTTTGCGCCCCGGACCAAACGGACCCTTACATGATGGAGATGGAAGCACCGATAACTGTGATGTACATGATACTCTGCTGTGGTATTTCGGTATTGCAATCGGTATCAAAGTTCCAGAGTATACGGTACTGCGGTCGATCGGTACTCAATGGAAGAAGTAGCTACCTAGTACTTTGACCGCTCTTCCTAAAATTGTAAGATAAAATCAATGGAAAGCCCTATTCGATTGTTTCCAAAATATCCTCATGCATATTAATAATAACTAACCCCTCTCAGCCCCTCGATCAATTTCATCTCAAGACTCACTCTGATTCGCTGACCCCAAACTTTTCCAAAATACCTGCCCCACAAAACCTCAAGCGCCACTACGTCGCGCACATTTGAAAAGGTTACAGCCGAGAAAAAAAATATAAGGTTACTAGGGACATTAATGGAAGAAGCTTTGGTAGATTTTGGTATTTGCTGCTTTCCAACCTTACACCAAGATTTCATCTTTTTCTTGAGAAATTCTTTGACTCGATAAAATCTCTTCAACCTCAAAATACTCCAGAGACTTTGCTATTTCAATCTCTCAATCATCACTCTCTCAAGACAACTTCATCCATTCTATCAATCAAATCTGTAAGCTATTGTTTGTGGCATTGTTTATTACATTGTCAATTACCTGCTCGTTCAACCCCACTTCATCCCACTTCGACCTTGAAATCCCTTCAAATATATCTATCAATTCAGTCATCCACCCTCAATATTACCTTGATAGATGGAAAAAGACTAACCGGGTACTCAATCACTCACAGAAATCACAAAACTTTCCAGTCATAATGGATTCTTTCGGAGCTCAACAAGGTGGTGGTGGTGGACGTGGATGCTTCACCTGTGAGTTGCATCAGATCCTTTTATCTTCATTTCACAAAACAAACACTTCCGTCTTCATACAAATTCGACTTTTTAGCTCCCGAATCAGAGCAGGAGTATGATAATAACTACAAGGCTCAATACCTTCGCCGGATCCTGTTCCAATATCATCATCTACTTGGAAACTTGTGCATAATGTTTTGGACTTGAATCAAACGCACAATCCTTTCAACCGAAAACTCTGCAACTAAATTTCTGCATCAACAAACAATGCATGAAAGAATGTCTGCCTCGAGCTACCATTGCATATCATCTTCGGCACAACACACCAAGATGAATAGATTCAATTCTAGAATTCAAGCTGATATAATCTCTAGGCGGAAACGAAGGTCACCAAGCCCGTGAATGCCCAAGCCGTGGACCAGCCAAGTGCTACAACTGCGACAGTAAGATATTACTCTTATGCCAACAATATGACAGCATATTAACATACATTCAGACCCAGGCCATTTGAGCCGTGACTGCCCAGAGGGACCAAAGGAGAAGGTCTGCTACAGAGTAAGTCTACTTTCGCAAACTTCATCGAAGAAAACTTATTAATACTCTTTCAAGTGCGGTACTTCCGGACACATCTCCAAGGACTGCTCTAACCCACCAACTGAGGGTGCTGGCCGTGGTGGTGGATACGGTGGCGGATACGGAGGTGGTGGTGGACAACAATGCTACAAGGTAAGGTTCCCACTCTGAGTATATGATCTGTTCCTAACTTTCTACTTTTACAGTGCTCCAAGATTGGCCACATCGCCCGTAACTGCCCAGAGGCTGGTGGCTATGGTGGAAACCAGGGTTACGGAGGTAACCAAGGTGGTTACGGTGGTGGATTCGGTGGCGGTGCCCGTCAAGGAAGCCAAACCTGCTTCTCATGTGGCGGTTACGGACATCTTTCCCGTGACTGCACCCAAGGTCAAAAGTGCTACAACTGTGGTGAAGTAAGTTGACTCTACATACAACATTCATTCAACTAGTATACTCACAAAACTTTTAGGTTGGTCACTTATCCCGTGACTGCAGCCAAGAGACCTCTGAGGCTCGTCGATGCTACGAATGTAAGCAAGAGGGTCACGAGAAGCTTGATTGCCCTTTGAGAAAGAAGGCTTTCGGCCAAGAATAAATTAAGTGCTTGACGCACGGCACATGAATTACATTGAGGGTGACCATTTTACGCATCTACGGTCAGAAGCTACGACGAAATGATAATACCCCGGAGGGATTTTTCGAAGCCAAGTAATCTGATTCGATGATTACGAAAGCGACAACTTCTTTGTATAATTGTACCGACTTACGCGACACTCAAAAATATGTCGCCTTTTCGTTCTTCTATTTCCTTTTGAAAAAAAAAAATACCTACTCCTCTTTTGGAGTCTTATGTTGCGTTGCTTCATATCTGAGTTTTAGAGTTTGGCCTTTGCTATCACACTTTTCTATCGGCACGGATGGATTCAAAAAAAAAAAGTCATATCACTCATGTTATTTGCGGGTTTTCTAATTTATTTGCGAAGGATGAAGTTTCGAGGATGATTGATGCTAGATTCTCCACACAATTTCCATGATGTAAAAGGAAAGAAAGGAGATTTATGGATTGAAGGAGATGCTGGAGCATATGATTCATGCGGCTACGGACTTGAGTTATGGAGATTGGTATCGATGGATAAAGATATCTGGTGGGCACTGTCATAGGACACTGGAGAAGCATGCATGTGAGCGGTCGGATAAAGTAAAGTGCTTGAGACCAAGAACAAGATTAAGGAATGAATTAAGATATTCGAAGGGAATTTTATTGTGTGAATTTGGTATATTTGGTGAAGTTGTGATTTATGTTGTGATTGAATTTGATTGTAGCAGCTTAAATGGGATCTTCTCTCATTCCCTTTTTCTACCCCACCCCTATCCTCAACTCAACTCATACACAGTATTACTAATTTTCAATACAACAATCCTCTTTTCCCATACACCACTTGCAAACCTCCTCTCATTTCTTTCCTTATTATCATCCATATCCATCCATCTCTCTAGCGATCCTGTCAAAATCCTTTAGTGAGTTTTAACAAAGATCAAATATTATCTCAACATCCTAATGACTTGTATTTATATTTATATCTATATTCATTCCTATAGACAAACGCTCAATGAGAATTCTTTAAATTTGAAATTTTAAATCTATATTTCAGATTTCTTGTTTGAATTGTATAATTAGATATAATTAGATGGACTTTTAATAGTATTGATTATTATAATTTATTCTAATAATGAAGAGAAGATTTTTTTTTTTTTTAAAAAAAAAACTTTTAAGTAAGACGTAATTATAAAAAGCGTCCTATTATATTCTCATCTATTTATTTATTTATTTCTAACTAACCTACTCTTCGAACTGGCGATACACATCGAGAGAAAGCTCTATCTATCTATCTATCTGTTTATCTGTCTGTCTACTGTTGCTTTGTGCTTTATATGTATAATGTAATGTATAGTGTATAATGTGAGTGATGTTTAGCATGATTCATTCTTCCTTCCTTCCTTTCATCGTATTGTATCGTTGTAATTTGTATCATCGTATTATTCTTTCTCAATAGTATAATCACCCACTCACCCACCGATTGACTGACATGATATGACATGAAATGACATGATCATATTCTTGTATCCCAAGGCCATAATATATATGTATAATATCTGCGCTGTTGTATGTAGTTGCAGTTTGATCGTTCCTCCTGAATCGGTTCATTCCAAGAGCTTTCCTTTGAAATGCCGTGGCAAACAAAGTGTAGTTGATGATAAGATTTGATGATGATGCAAGTAAACAAGTAAACAAGTAAATAAACCGTCCCGATCGATCGAAATAGCAAAACTCCATGATAAAATAAAATAAAATAAAATGAGTATCCCCAAATTCATGCACCTGTACCATCGTCATCATCATCATCGCCATCAAGAGCCAACCCACTAGTTCTCGCATGCACTGCAAAGCGACCCCCTAAACAGTAAATCTCCTCTCATCCCTAACCTCCACATCCATAACCCTCATCCCCCTAGCCCTCCCAATTCCATTTCCAATCCCCGTTCCCCCCTCCACCACACCCCCACCCTCCATCTTCTCCTCCCCCCAAGCATCCTCATCCTCATCCCTAATCTTCCTCTCCTCCTTACACTTCCTACACACCTCAAACATATCCCCACTGCTACTTTCCCAATGACACTGACTACCCCTACGATTTTTCCAAAAAGCTGCTCTCGGTCTATTTTCCCAGCTCCATCTGGGGAGTCGGAGGAGTCCTTGCGCGATGTCGTTCATTGTCATTGCTCTTGGGAGATTATTGGGATCGTAGCGTGGAGGAGTATTATTTACTCGTTCGCTGCTGTGTGAGGGGTAGATGTGTTCGGTGAGGTTGAGAGGGTTGGTACGGTGGAGGTTGAGCTGGGGGAATAAAGTGTCGTAGTGTGATTGAGATGGAGGTGGAGGTGGAGCTCGGTTTACGATCATACTATTGTTGAGTTCGGGTGTTGTGGTTGTTGTGGGGTAAGTACCTGGGGATGTATTGTCTTTTGTGCGTGTTTTGATGCGCATAAATGGGATGCTGGTAAGACCGATGGCGGCGAATATGATGGAGCAGATGTAGACACGTCGATATGGGATAGTTGGGTCTTTGATACTGTCTTTGGTGGATGTGGCAGTGCTGAATACGGCAGATGTGATGGCTAGACCGATGGATATAGAGAGTCTGTATGCGGTTTGGATGATTCCGACACCGAGGGAGGCTTGAGTTGGCATCTGCTTATTTGCATAGAGCTACATTTGTTAGGTTGCATTGACGGACGTGAGGTGATTGGATGGGGGGAGTATGGGCAAAGATAGTGGGTCGGTGGACTAGAGAGGGTAAGACTTACATTTGCGACGATGAATTGGAAATCCGCACCAATAACTGTGATTACAAGCGCTGGAAAAAGAAACATCCAATATGATGTATCTTCTTTAATAAACAGTAACAAAATTGCCCCCGCGAGATACATTGCAGAGCCGATACCCATCACTATGGTACCATGTACCTTTTGGACAAGCCATTGACCCAAGAAACTCCAAAATACTCCTGCTACCGCTTGAGGTAACATACGAGCAGCAATTTGTAGGGGCGTATACTTTTGTACATCTTGCATGTATAATGCAATCCAGAATTCATTTGTGATGAAAGACATGTATCCGAATCCCATACAGATAACACATAGAGTAAAGTTGCCATTGCGCCAGACGGAGAGATCGAGAAGAGGATTTTCGTAGAAATATTCCCAGGTGATGAAGCCGAGGATGAAAAATACGCCAAATACAAGTAAGAGAACAACATGTACTGATAACCAGCCGCTTTGAGGCCCTTCTCTGTAGATTCATTAGTGGTAGTCGCGAGGGACATCATTTATGATCGAATACTTACGTCAATCCTGCGGATATTAAAGCCACAGCTAAAACAATGAATAGGGAACCAGCATAATCGAATCTACGAACTGCTTCTGCTCTATTCCCTAATCTTGCAATTACTGGCACCGTCCAAAAAGCAAGTATAACCATGAGGAAGAAGAAGATGGCCATGACGATGAAACTCGCTCTCCATCCATAGTATTTGACGGCGAGACCTGATGAAACACTCCCTAGAATGAAACCAACTGGATTGCCAGTCCCCAAAGCTCCACATGCCATATTTCTTCGACGTCCTTCTGAATAAGCGGCGAAGAGGATACCGAGGGCTGGGGGAGCGATTGCTGCAGTGCATAATCCAAGAAAACCGCAGATGACGATTAGCTCGATGGGTCCTGGACTCCAGGCGGCGATGAGAGAAAAAGCACTCATGAATAGTAATCCAATAAGTAGTTGTATCTTTCGACCGAGCTCATCGGCTACTTTACCGAAAAACAACATAAATGAACCGCTACCAAGTCTACTTTATTGTTAGTACCAAGCATTTAAACAACCTTTGTGAACTTGGAGAATTATAGATTTAGGTGGAAATTTACCCTACTGCAGCTGCTATCCAAGTCACCTGTGAGGCGGTCGCATTAATATCTTTCCCAATCGTGTTAGTCATGATAAGGATAACACCTTGGATGACGGTTGTGGACGATGACGCCAGCATGACTGTAAATACGAAAGCCCATTCCTGGGCCCAGTTTGAAAAATGTGAAGGTCGAGCATTTGCGTCGTGGTCGGTCATAACTTGTAGCCCTTTTGCTTCGAGATCGCATTCTTTGGCAGTCGGGGAGTAGGCGGAGGAGTTTGTGTTGAGGTGATAGGCGTTGGCATCGATTAGCCTCGGATGTACATAGCGGATTCGTTCCTGAGGAAGATGGGCCGTGGGAGGGAAATTTTCAACAAGAGCAGGAAGCTCCGTGAGGTTCTTTTTGATATCGAGAGCTCTTGCCATTGCTGTCGGCATTCAGTGACGGTTGTACTTGCTTCTTCGACAATGACGAATCCTATACTGATGGGATGGAAAAGGTTATATCAGAAAGTCAGAGAGTTTTTCTTGTCCTTTGCTGCTTCCAGTACCGTGAGGTAGGTGTCTTACACAACGTCCTTTGTGATGGTCTAGACAAATTTGTAAAGATTGACCTTAAGTTGACGAGAAAACTCTGCGACAATTTGCTGGAGATGCTATTGAATATCTTGATCCACTTCCAAACCGTACAAATAGTCTAGATTTGCGTCTCAATATCAGAAGACCGAAATCGGGAAATAATTTTTTTCGACGAGGTCAGATGAGATGAGGAATTTTCGGTCAAGATTTGGAGTGTAAAAGTAGGATGCCGACAAAGACAAAGATTTTGCTATTGCGTCGCCAATGATCTCTAGGTCGGGCTTTGATATTTTCCGTTTACGTTCTCAAGGAATATTGATAATGATAAGAAATATAAGATTTCAAGCCGGCCAGCGGTAAGTTCTTGTTGAATCTGGTTTTATTGTTAGGGGATAGTGACTGAGGTGATTTCCTCGCCGAGATGTTCAAGCAAGAGGTTGTTGGCGACGATTCAAATTCGCGCTCCACAAATCCCTTCCTCTATCCAACTTCCTTGTTTAAATAATGCAGCTGATTCAAAAGAAGCCCCGTTCACACAATCAACAAGGAGGATTCACTTCACCCTCCGAGTTCGCTGCATGTTTCCGACAAAATTTCCAACTGTAAAGATGATGTTTGAAATAGGCTTGAGTTTCTCGAGACTGGTAGTTTTTGTTGAAGAGAGAGCGACCAAGTCAACAGGCAAGTGCACTCCCAAATTCGCTGATGCAGATTCGTGGCTGGTTATTTTATTGAAGGAAGGATCTTTCTCAAAGTGAAAAAAAACTTAGATTTTTTAACAAGAGACTTTTCCTGAGAAAATTTTAATTCTATGGTCGAATCCTGCGAGTGAATGACGAAATCCCCAACAGCAAACTAAATTTGAGATACTAAATGGCTTTTGGGTTTTTAAATAGTAGAGATAGATGAATCAAATAAAACTTTTATTTGAACGGAACGGGACATGACTCCCAGATATTGACATGGTGATTCACCAAAGGTTTGCATCATTACAGCGAAAATATTCGACATTTGGTGAAGGTGATGGAACAATAGTCTTGCTATGAGTGCATGGATGGACGATACTTCTTATATCGCATCACCAAGTGATTGATGCTTTGAATTGGTCTATTTCTGGGAGCATATTCTAAGATTGCCACTTGAGGGTAGGATAGATCATGTAGCTATCACTTAAAGATACCTCGAGAGGATCATGCCATCACCGCACCATAGGGATCTTGCTGAATGTTTAGCTTTGGCGGTAACAATGACTAAATGGCTCTATTCTTCCGGACAAAGTGAAAAGCACCAAATAATCAATGTTTCGTCCTTCAGCTCGAGGGAATTATTATTGGTACACCTCACCATCTGTGGCTGGAATCAAGTGCTAAGAAACACTCGTTCTAGCTTTGAAATCATCCCTTTGATTCCTTATCCTTTAAGGGGCATAATTTTTGGCAAAAGGAGGCTATATCATCTCCCAGGAGAAAGTCAAAAAACATGTTGATATGTAGTTATGCAGGTAAGATCTTATGTTTATTGAACTTAGTATGTGTGAAATTGTCAACGTTCAACTTTCGGGAATTCTTCGGGTCGGAGCTTGAAGGAAGTTTTTCCCGGCACTGGTGACATCCCAGTTATTCAAGGTTCTCTACAAAGATCACCACTGCTTCAAAAATCAAATGCTATCCCCAATTTCATGTATCAATATAAATTGTCATCACACATAAAGCAACCATGTATACCAGTGTGCTATGCTGCGAATCCAGCCTTCTTAGTCGTCTGAATGTTTATCACCTCCACACCTGCAATGATGGTTATAATCAAACACCCATGAGGAATGATATTGGAAGTAATCTATCTTACTTCGATTGGTGTTATTAGTACTTTCCCGCAAGGTTGGAAAAGTCCAAAAAGACCTCGGGAAGTACTATCATCTTCGCAAGGTTATAAAAGCATGTTGGTGTTGTCTCTCTCTAATCTCCCATTTTTGGAAATGTTAATTATATCTGTCTCTTCTCAACATGGTGGCTTGGTATGGGTTGATGAGAGAAGGAGACCTTGGCTTGAGAATATTAGTTGAAGATAACAGGAATCCACGTAAAAAAGTTACTGCTATATCTTCATCTAGCTTATAAAACGAAGAAGTTAGGAAAGCGAGTGCTTTTTATGTGGCTTCCCAGCCCTTTGGTACTTGTAAGTTGGGTATCATTGCGGTACATTTGATGTATATTATGATTACTTTATAATAGACTGCAAAACTCTACATGTATATAGATATACTGCCTAAGTTCTCATGCGTTTTGACCTACGTCTTCCTGCCTCATAATAACAAGTACCAGTAGGTATTGTCAAATCTCAAGGGGTATTTCAAACCCTAATGTTTATCCTATTACCCTAAATCTGGCAAGGCTTTCCACACCTGTCCCTTTTCATTCCTGTCTTCCGTCCACCTGACAAGATGTTATAAGAAGTTGGGGAGCGATTGATCTTCTTGCCCGTTCAGCCCATTTGTTTCTCCAACGGAATATATGGTAGAATGGACTTCCAAGTATGCTATCATGCCGAGGTCTGGATCATCATATGATCTTCGAGCCCCCATCGGTTGTTGTTGTACTGTATTGAGTTGACTCTCAAAATATGGCAGATTATCTGCTGTGCAGACCTCCCGTGTAGTATCTGATATGTCTATATTGGTTGAGGCTCGTGCGTTGCTCCATACTATTTCAGATATTCAGAAATATTGATTCATCCGAACAGCTCCACTTTTAATCATGCCGTCATTTGAGCATGAGGAAACCACTATAACCTCTTATCACTCGATTTAGTCTTCATAGGCTCGAAACAGCTTCACAAAGGTGAATTAGGTTCAATCACTTTCGAATTCCTGATGTACTGGCTCTCCCTCATACAAAACCCGACATGCGAAGGCGAAAGCGTTGATGGCGAATCCAATCTCGGCGAGAGAGATCTTGGCGTAAAGACCAATGGTGGAAGACGTTGACATGGTCCTAGAGAAGTATGCGTAGAAATCGCGGTTTCATTATCTAACCCCTCAGATCTTGAGCTATTCCCCGAATTATCTTCATAGAAAGTCATTGACGTATCTCTCCTCGCTTTATTATCGCCCCCGTCATCCAAATGGATATCGATCGTCTGCGAACTTTCTCCTGTCCAGGCTCGAGACCTTTTCTCGGATTGTATTTGGGCATTATTTCCCAATTCCAAATCATCTGACGTTTCTATTCTTGCTGCTAGATTTGTGGGGATATTCAACTCTGGTGGTTTGGGTATTGCTACGTCTCGAATATGATTGGGGAAGAGTTTACGAAGGATTGGTCGAAGTGTAGCGAGACATGCGGCAAAGATAGCGATTCCGGGTTCGACGGTTGACCAAACAGCAAGTGAGATAGTGTTGAAGAGAAAATCTTCCTTTTCTATGATGTTTGGCACAGTTTTGATTCGGATTAAGGTTGATGTACTGGCACTGCGTGGAAATGAGGTATTAGTTTGCTGACCATAGAACAATGATTGAGAAGGAAGGATACATAATCAGGAACTGAAGAACGAAAGGTACTTACATAGTACCACAGAGCACAATCATACCAACGATGACCCTCAGTCCCACGGGTATCTGCACACCCCAAATCATAACAATGGGTAACAACGCCAAGGCCCAGTCACTACCCGCACTGATAATACAATGCAAATACGTCCCACCCAGTATAACTGCATCCGGCAAACAACTCCCCGTTTCCACAGAAGATTTCGTAGCAAATCGCTCCCAGACAAATTTAACAGGCCAGCATTGCACGACTGCGCAGCAGAGATACGTAAGGCTGAAGATGATTACTATCCACATGATGCATTTTACCGAGAGCCGCTGCCACGGGGAGATGAGGATGCGTAGGTAGAACAGGGCAATAGAAGTCTTTATTGCGGTCATTGAGACGATGTACAACAATTCGCCGAGATACCAAAACTGTTTATAGGATTAGTAAGTTTCCGAGATACGAGGTAGTTTCATCGATGAGGAAAAGAGCTCACCCGGATTCCATTAATGAAATCGACCTCTTTCAGGTCTTGCTGATGTCTTCCAGTCCCATAATGTAGACCTGTCAATACAGTGCCTATGTAACTTGTATAAACAGCCTATTATTATTAACTCTTCATTAGCCACCATTATCACCTTGAAATGAAAGACGAGATGTTTACCCACCAAGCTCACAAGCATCAGCCAATCATCCCACCCCATAATCTTCTGCATGAAATACCTTGTATAGGTCCGCAGCGCAACACCAATAAATGCCAAAGGGTAGCATACATAAACAGCAACGTATAGCTGCCATGCACGACTTTCCCCCATCTTGAATTAAACTCTTATTATTCGTTATTTCGCTTGCGTTCACAATATCGGATTGCAAAAATTCTTTGCGCCCCACAAACACGTAAGGAATTATGCCAGGTACAGATATATATGGACGTCTCTTCCTGAAGAGAGTCGCCATCCTGAAATCCCAATTGTGCATCAAGAACGAGAGGTTCGTGCGAATGTATTTGATCAGCACTAAAGCATGAACTGATGCGTAGATCGTATAGTCCGAATTCTAACAAACTATATTATTGCGCTTGTGTAGTTTACCAATTGCGTGGGATGAACATCATAGAGCTTCGAAGTTTTGTACCTTCTATCCCGCGAATGACCAAGCCGCGCACCGAGCATTGCTTCAAAGCGTTCGAGGAGCTACGAAGCCACGTTTTTTAAATCTGGGGTCTTTCATAGAGTGGTTTGCCGATCATGAGAGGGAATATTGATCCGAAGCTTTTTTAGGGTGTATGCCAAGGCTTTATGAGGAAAGCGCCTTTAAGTGGGTAAATTCCCTGTTATGGTGACAGCCGGAACATCTTGGCGGGCAAACAGATTTGAGGGCTTTTGGCTATTGGGTTTTCTTTTGGTCTCGGTTGTGGAAAGTTCCGAAGGCGTCGTAATAATTTCATATTCGAGAATTATTTGTATGCTTGCAATTGGAGGCGAATTGCAGATTGCATCAAAGTGTTTTGGAGGATACATTGAAGTACGAAAGTATGATGTGTTGAGTTGTATTGGAAGAGGAGAATAGAAACATTGTTCAAATAATAAAGTCAAATACTTCGACTTTTCTAAGTCATGAATTATGAATAAAGGTGGAAGGTGACCGGAGATGTTTAATAAAGGGGTATGTCGCTTCTGAGGACAAACATCTGTGATTGGGACTTGGGATCCACTTTTAGGATAACTACACCAAATTTGAGGTTAATCAGCATACGGCACATCTTCTAATACATTGGGAGGCATAGTTACTCATCAAAGGCAAAGCTCATTTCATATTAGCGTATGTGGATGCAACAAAAGAATCGGTAATAATGATGGGAGATGTGTAAAAGAGGGATGTCAAAAAGAATCAAAGCTCCCGCCATTGTGAGATAAAACTTTGCTTGGAAGTATTTTCAGGGAAGCGCTGGAACTTTTAAAAAGTGAGTAGGCAGCATGTTGCAAATTGTGAAGTTTGTGGGAATAAGCTAACACGGGAATGATGGGTGGTAACCATCCTCTAGCGAATAGATATCACGAACACTGCTTCTATTTCTTATGTCGCGTGTGAAAAAGCGGTGGAAGGAGAGCCACTAGAGTGAAGTAGAGAGTAAATGGCCCAAAAATCAATAAATAAGAAGGCTATTGCCCTCACTGAAGTTGTGTTACACGTCATAAAGCGGTGGGATGAATTATGGTATCACGGCGAAGGAGTTGTGCCCTCTGTTACAGGATGATGGCCCACTGGCAGGATGTAGCTTTGCATTTTGTTCTCAAATGTTGCAGTCATAAAGTTGTAGGATGTTCCTCGGCTGATCTGTTCGGCAGAAAGAGGGTTTATAGTAATGAGATGTGTGGCAGAAGGCCTAGGAGAACACTTATCAATTAATGATGAAAGCTCCTGCACCTAAGGACCTTATTCCATATAAAAATAGCGCTTTATGCCGGTTATTCCTTCTGGCCGTCAAAGCTTTAATGAAGCGCTTAACTTTATTTCTGTGCTAGTCTCTTGCCTTATTTACGTTGTTGATTGTGGGGGATAGCTCTTCTCTTGTATCCTTCGACGATTCTATTAATTCTCATCATTAAAGTTTGAAGACAAATAGAAAGTATGCTATGATATCCTGCAGTTAGTTTAAAGCCGGTGATTAGATCGAGAGAAAATTGAATTTATTTGTAAACGTATCCTAAGTAATCTTTGAAATTGCTTCAGAAAATTGCGAATAGCCTCAACCTTAACAAAGAAGTGGTCATATGCGCACATTAGTATCATCAATCCGTCTCGTTTTTGCATTGTTAATAACTTGAAAAACTTCATTTGGCTGCCTGTCATATCTTAAAACCTTACGTTTCGAAACTAATCGTGATATTCATACCTCAAGTTGAGGATGAGATGTGATGTTCCCTAACTTACGTAGTCGTAAAGACGCAATTAAAAGGCTGATTCTAACTCAAATATGATTATACCAAACACAATAATGTATTATCCCGACTTGGCTACCTCATAATCAGGTTATTCTGCCGAAAATAGAGAATATTTTCTGGTAGATAGGCTGCTCTTAATTTGATTGAATTCACAAGGCTCTTCTCAACGTCCAAGCTCATCTCGGCGTTCTCCCTAAACTTGAACTCCGTTCCCTCTTCATGATTTCAATGATTAATTCATACATTGTAAGACCTAGCGATCAGAATCATTTTAATATAAAGTCATACCTCAATATCAAGAGAAGTATCTCTTAAAGTAGTTGTCAGATGGCAATACCTCTCAAGTATCCAAAAATCTATTATCCGACTTGGAATTGGCTGGAAGAAAGAGCTAAAAGAAACAATGCCATAGAAATGGCATATCATATGGTGTGAAATGGTCATCCCATGGATTATTCACCAAGGTATTTTCATGAGGTTTTTTGTTACTACCACATGGAATTTAAATTCATCGCAAGTCTTCCATCTTAAAAAGTCTAAATACATTATTTACGGAGGGCATCATCTTTAATCTTCGTTCATTGCTGGATGACTGCAACTCACGTGACGTGTATTTCACACACATTATATTCTCAAGGTCTTAGGTTGCATATCTATACTTCACGTGTATTCACTTGACTTTTAGATCTGTAAGGCTCCTCTTCTGCTATCGATCAAGGTGCTCTGATTTTTACTAAATGATAAATGTTGCACATCTGAGTTGAATACCACATGTGAAGGAACTATCTGATGTAATAGCCAAGTGTTCCACAGCTCAACATAAAAAACGGCGGAGTATCTCCCCGTAAGTTGAAAGTAACATTTTTCCATATACACATCTCATTTATCTCCAAGCCCATTGCTATTACTTTCATCTTGTTAAACCTTGTGGAGCTCAAGCTCCGCATCAAATACAAATACATGAGCCAGTCCTTGATCTTTCTTTTACTTTCGATTGATGACGTAGTACTGGAAAAATATCGAATGAGCCTGCAGAAGCCATTTAGACACTGCTTCTAACTTATCTCTGCTTTAGTTTATCTAGCTCCTAATCAACGTGTGATATAATCGTTGCTGGTCTTTTGTATGTTGTATAACTGAACTTCTACTCTCTGCGATTAAGCATCTGTCGAAGGATAATACAATGAATCAATACATGACTAATCAACTCATGTCAAGCTACTGTCTCATTTCTTACTTGAATTTAACATTGTACCACCTTCCTTTTACCCTGTGGTTACGTATCTGATATCCCTGTGTTTAAAGCAATCTATCTACAAAGCCCATAATTTTCCGTTGCATATATATAAATTAAGATTAGATCGAAATACCAGCTCTAAGGCTTCATTTTTATTATTTAATTCCGCCGTTACGTCAAATGCTATTTGCATCCACTTTTTGCTGCCCATGGTCTCGGATTATGGATTTTGTACTAGAATAGCTATCCCTACAAAAGACGAGATACATCTTGGCTCCCTATTTGTACATCGTAGATTCTGCCTTGTATTGAGCAGGCTTAATTTCTCTTCCAAGACTGTTCAATCAATGCCATTGTTTACTCTTGAATTGAATGCAGCCGCTAGTTCTTTCGGTTTGTTATCAAAAATCCATTTTAATATACCACTATTGGTTGGTATTTGATGATAGAAGCCCTGAACCTCCACCCAGTCAAAATATGGATGTTAACTTGCCTAACTAAGGCTTTGGTGGATCCTGAATGGACGAGTAATGAAAAATAATTCCGCAATTTTGCACATCTCACTTTCTAGCGCTGCGCATTTTTGCTCCAGCTGTCCATGATAGGTGATACAGATCACGCCATATTTCTTGAACTTCTCATCCAAATATTCTGTGTTGGAAACTCCTAGCTAATGCGTGCATTCACCGACTTTAATATTTTTCCTGTTTAGGTTGCATATCTAAAGACCTCGTGGCTTGAGCATGAGCCAATCAATCTGGACTGCTCTACTTTGTTGCCGATCTAAACTCTTAGGCTTCACCATTTTGGGGTTGCTGATTGGAAAAGTTTGCCTTTAGGGTCATATATTCACTATTGTTTCCAGGATCCAAAGGTCTAACTTTCCGCCTCTTCCGAGTTGTAGACTTTCATCTTTCAAATCCATTTCATTGCCACCATTGTGGTAACTGCTCTTACTAAAGGGGCAAAATCCTCATTACAAATAAACCATCTGAAATTTTCTTTGTACTACTACTATGGTAAATCTTATCTGGAAAGCATTTAAGGATTCACTGGTTGGCTGGTTCAACCAAATAGAGTTCCAATCAGTAACAATCAAAGAATTCCTTACTTTTGTTATAAAAAATCATGTAAACAATAAAGATCTATCATGAACGTTACTAGTTCACCTCATGAGTTTAGCTACATTATTAAGGATATCCTTCATCAGGGGCTCGAAGCGACATTACGCGACCAAGCTTTCTTCCCCACTGGTCCTACTAGCACCTCCACTTTTGAGAAAACTTCATTGCAACAATGAACAACAATGCTATAATGTCATATTTGCAAATTGGAGTTGTATTGATGGGAAATTTTGAATACGATTCCAAAAGAGGTAGTTTATAACACGTTAATTTTGACGCTTTCCGCCAATTTTGGGCAGAGGGGGGAAACACAGAAAATTATGCAGTTTTACCCGAGCGGATTCAACTAACTTTCCATAATAGTTTGACTATCTTACAGATTTTCTTGTTTTAATTTTTGAAAACTATTGACTGCAAGTGTATTATGTTATCCAGCCTATCACAGGGTCCTCAAACGTGATTGTGGTTAGCTAACATCTGTCGGCTGTAAGTTCTTTGCCAACACTCTCCTACCGTATCTTCCTAATCGATACTGGCTTTCTGTCCCCACTCAGAACCAGCACGAGACAAAATAGGTTTACACGCGTTGAAAATCCGAATCCGCGAAGTCATTTCAAAATTCAGTGAAGCAATATCCATACTTTAGATTTTAATCTAGTAGTAATTCAATGACCTATTTTGCGAGCGGCAAATGGATCTTTGGAAATACTAATCACCTACCATTAATTCCGAATCTGTGCGGGGTCTACATCCGTTGGAACATCAACAGACGACGACCCCGTTGATGTATACCGAAATTCTCCCTGAGGCAGAGCTACAGATACACATCATAGGCTCTAATTATTTATGGAATTCCTTTCGAGTTTAGTGTAGATTACTGTGATGGAAAGCTCACACTTACTTAGTACACAAAAGCACGCTGTGCCTCCTCCGCAGATTTTCTTTTTGCGGCATTTGTGCATGGTTAGAAGACTGAACTGTTTTGGACAAATGATTTTGCATATAAAGCATCGTAGTGAAAGATCTTGCTTGACCTTTTCAGATTAGTTGTAAGGTTTCATCTAATCTGCATGAAAAGGTCTGGAACCTGTGACATTTTTGCGTGGCCGAACGGCCGGCGTCAGAAAAAGTGATAGTCTCAGGTAAGAGTGCTGCACATCTTAAGAAAATTCTTAACCAGATGGGTGAAATGGAAAGGAAATCTTCAAAGCAATTTCCAAGTACAGAATTGCCGCTTAGATTCTGGTCTGTTCAGGCCTTGCATGGACTGAGACAAACAACAAACCATCGCAAAACGAGTTTATTAGAAAGACGAAATCAACATCTTCATCTATGGACCAGATGTCGGGGCTTTTGTGTCAAATTTATTTTAGGGCTGCATAAAATCCTTCTTGTTGGTGTTTGAAGTTTGGTGGTGTGCGGCGAGACTTGGCGCAGCAACTTTTCGGACAAACACCAGATTTTCGCGAGGAAGCACGACCACAATTCCTTCAGGGGCGTGTATTGCTGGTTTGAGAGGCGTAGAGATTTAGTAAATTCAGATGTAACTACCGACACTCAGAAGGAAGTAAGACTAAAAAAACATTAATTGTTGCAGATATCTCAAAGTAATGGGGCCAGTTATTAGATTTTCAACCCACCAAAAACGGTGCAAGACAGCCAAAATCTGTAGGATTGCGGCTGAGCCCTCCGTATAAACTTATCAATGTCATGCTAATCAGAGTAACCTTGAAGGAACGGCTACTACAAAATATCGCATACCATGAAGAAGGTATATCACCTGAACCTTATTTCTCTTTCCACCAGTCGCATCATGTAGTCAGCTGCAGTTACGAAAGTCTCCCAAAAAACACATGCATCAAAGGATCAGCACACCCTTCAAGCATAGTAGCCTTTTCAAGGCGCCCCGTGTTGTTGTTCTTCCATGCTAATATTGTCAGACAACAATAACGGAAAAGT
Organism: Sclerotinia sclerotiorum 1980 UF-70; assembly: GCF_000146945.2. Taxonomy (NCBI): domain Eukaryota; kingdom Fungi; phylum Ascomycota; class Leotiomycetes; order Helotiales; family Sclerotiniaceae; genus Sclerotinia; species Sclerotinia sclerotiorum. Next base: position 102,781 of record NW_001820830.1, read on the forward strand.
TCGTCACGGCACTTGAAAATGCTTCATTTGTATGCAGCTACTTCCGCGCGTTACATGCGCTTAATTTTTCTTTTTAATTTTCTTCAATCAACGCTCTGAAGAGATTTCCTTTCAAAAGATACATTTATGATATCAGCTTTTTAAACAATGCCTGAGAAACTGAGGGTAATTGAACCACCAATTCCTATACCACCAGAAGCTGGTCTTGAGGTGTCGCGTCACAGGCCTATCAGCCACCAGGATGGGTTGCAGGTGGACTGGGAGGCGCAGAAGAAATATGAGAATGCACTAATGCAGCCTGAGATTGTGGCGGAGCTGGAGGGAAATGGACAATTTTCAAGATACTACCGCGAAATACTAGGAGTGAGGGTCATATGGTTCTGGGTAATTGTAATGATGGTTGCTGCACTTCTTGCTGCTGGAATTGGAGGTGGTATTGCAGGAGGAATGAAGAGCAGGAACAAAAACAATGATCTGAAGTAAGCAGACTTTAAATTCTGGAGAAACTATAATTAACGTGTAGATACCAGGCAAAATCAATCGCAGTCAACTCTAGCGGTCACAAACGTAACTTCGCCGTGTCAAACCGATCCATACTCGAATAATACAATAGTTCAAGCTACTCCGGGCATGGATATGAAACCCACAAACTTCCGACTATTTTGCAATCGAACTTTCAATGTAGATTCCACTAGAATGCTTCAGCGTTTCGCGGTGCCTAATACCGTGGCAGATTTGGGTGGTTGTATGGAGGCTTGTCTAGACTACAACGCAGGAAATGGGACTGAAAGCAGTAATCAAGGCTCGTATGATATATGTTACGCTGTCACGATCAGTAAGAATGAGACGAGCGCTCAGGAATGGTGCAGGTTATTTGCAGCGAGTGGATGGGGGACTGATGAAGTAGGAACAGATTGTGCTGTCAATCTGTCGCCGCTGAGTCTAGTAAGCAGTAGTACTCTCACTGCTGAAATTAGCGGTACGCGTTCTTCTACTACTTCCACACTTTCTTCTACTGGACCACTTATCGAGGCTGAAGAGATATGCACGACAAATGGGCTGGCGATGACTGTAATTATAGCAACTAGCTTGCTCCATATTGTCCCTGTCTCATCCGTTATGATCGGAAGCCAAATCTTTACAGCGGCCCCACCAGTATCAACTCCCAAATAATCAGTACACACTGGGACAACAATTTCATTATCTTTCGTGGGTGTACATAATAGGGGAATGTAAAATGAAGTTAATGCATACCTTAAACTTCAAGGTAAATTGTATTTCAACTGGTAATGCAGCATTGGTGCCAATTTCTATGACTCAAAGCATCACATAATAATCAAGGCTATTAAATAAACCAAGAAAGCACGGAACCACGAACTACGTGAAGCGATGCAATACATATTGAAAGCCAGAGAAAGCAAACTAACTTTAGCTCAATCTATTATATGCGCAGTATATAAGGCTCGGAGGAGGTAGATATTGATGTTGGAACTTCAAAAGGATCCGATCTCGCTTCAAGACCTGGGCTCCCACTGATTGCATTTGCACCGAGAGGCATTAATTTTTAATCACAGTGCAAAGTATTCCGCTTCATTCTTTCAATATATTAGAGCCATGGGAACACCGAGGGGCCCCGCAGCCTTCGAGAGGCTGAGCCCAGGTTTGTAGCCTTGAAGCCCAGCTAACCTAATGACGCATTGCAGCTACCGCGGCCAACACACGGTCAAGTGGGGCATGGGTTATTAGGGACGATATATAAGGCCGATTCCTTCAGTTAAAGCTAGCAAACCAGAGAAATTAGGATTCCGGCAACAAGGACCCGTAAAGTGTTTCTTCGGCGAGCAATACAGCCAGCTTGTCCATACCATCCCTAGGAGGTAACTAACTCATCATACCTCAGAAGCTAAATTCGAGCAGTATAATGGTTTTATTGAAAGACAACTCAGATTTCAAGCTAATTAGGAGCAGAGCAAGTCTCTGCTTAGGATTTTATTAAGACCTTACATCGCATTGGTGAACATGGTCGAACGACGATAATACTTGAGGTAAGGTGTAGAATGCTATTTGAAGGCGTATTATCTTCACGTAAGCTTTTTTTTTAATAAATGAAGAGGAAGAAAACTTGTTCGAATTGTGCCTGAGTGATTTTATAATAGATGTCTGTTTGCTGCGAGTGAATTTCGGTAATGTCGGGAGTTGTCGGAAGTGAAGATGATTTCTGCCGAACCCGAGTTCCGGCAGCCGCGTCAAAAGTAAATTGACGTCAAAGTGAATCCAGACGCGACGCGCCACTTCAACAGTTCACCTCACAGAACAGCCGTGATGAACGCAGAATTCATCACTAAGGGCAGAAATGGAGCAATGGGAAATTGGTAGACGCGAATTGTTTGAGCAATTGGAAAAGGTCTGCAACAACATCGAGCAAAATCTCAGCAATGGTAATCCCATCCCTCCGAACGAATTAAGCTTGTTTACTGATCGTGCTGGACTGGCAGAACTTGTCGATGGTGACAATACGATAATTCGCAAGGATGAATTAAAGAGTTTAAGATCAAAAGTGAAATCCTTTGAAACCGGCAATAAAAAACAGGCTGCTCAGGCCGGCTCAGACGATGATGCGCTGCTGGAGAAGGGCCTTAAAATAAAGCTTCTAGAAGAGGACATTTCAAGACTCAAAGAGGAGCTCCGATCAAATCGAGATGCAGCTACTAGAGCTGACAAACTTGGCGAAGAGAATAGGCTTCTCACGGAGGAGCTGAAGAAGTATCGGAATGTAACTTCACGGGTAGAAGATCTTGAGGAGCAAAACAAAAAGCTGTCGATGGAACTAAGCAATGCGGCCATACGAGCAAGAGATGCCGAGCTTTCTAGTACCGACAATAAAAGGCCGAGTTCCTTTGACAACGGTCAACTATCTTCAGAGGGCCGGGAATTGAATTATAAGAAACTCTTGAATGATCACAAACGTGTCAAGGAGCAATGGTCGATACAGAAAGAAAGAGCAGACAAACTTGCCGAAATACTGCGGGAAAAGAAGGCGAAATCACGTCAATCGGGAGTGTGGAATAACGAGCAAAATACACCATTTACAAACAAAGCTGATCAATATATTGCACAAGCACAAGAAATTGGGAAATTAAGGTCAGGTTCACGAGAATTAGGAAGCAATATTACCATGGCTAGAAATATTTTGCGGAGTGACCCCGGAGGTATCGTTCTGGCTGCTCCACCATCTGAAGTCCTTTTAATGAGTCCTACAAAAGATGCCCAAGCAAATAAGACTCGACAATATGATCCGGATGATTTTGAGCCTGAGAAAGGTGACTATGAGGAAGCGAATCATGAATCTCCCCAGCTTCCAAGACATGTGTACAAATCTCAGCGTGTAATCAGTGTCGAAGACGACGCTCGGTTGTTACCTATAGAACCTCAGCATTCAAGTTCTACGCAAGATCCCGAGTCCTCCCCATCTGGTGACAGGGAGAGTGATATCGCAAGGGAGCCAAACATGGAGATACCCAAGATGCAATCATCCAGCGACACCCCAGAATTCATATATACCCGCTCGGTTGGGAAGAGGAAAAGGAACGAACATGAATCACAAAACACGCCTGTGCCTAAGGTCAAGGTAGAGCATATTGACTCAAGTAGTCCTATCATTTCTAGGACACTTCATGCAAGTGAAAGCCTCGATTTGGACGACATTGGCAACAAGGTTGTTACACCAAGAAAGCGCCGTCGAGTATTTGTGCCATTTACAGAGGACGTGGAGAACGAGGTTGAGAATGAAATGAGCGATGAGATGTTATTTGGTGACAGTATGGATGAGAGAAACCAAGCTCTTACACCTGTCACAATCGAGCAGCCAAGGAGGCCAATGATTACGCCAGTGAGTAAGAGAGGCAAAAGCTCAGTCAGCAAGCCATTGCGACCACTCAGTACCAATCGTATCCTTCCAAACACAGCGGATACCAAGCTTCCTGCCAAACGTCAACGAAAGTCAAATGCTGTGGTTCGAGGAGTGGAGGAAATACTTGAGGATGGGGAGTCAATTAGCCCCGCAAAATCTCCTGCTTCTGTGAAAAAGGAACGTATTCATTCCACCGATCTCCTCGATAATCTGCTTTCAAGCTCACCACCAACAAAGAGAACGGCCTATCCAACACCGCAATCAGCAGTTCCAGAAGTACGATCGGTAATACTCTCACCATCAAAGCTGTCAACAGAGATAACTATGTCGCGGTTTGATGAAAGAGAATTTTCAGAAAGTACACCATGCTTCCCAAAGCATCGTCATGACCATCTGCAAGATGCTACTCCGGTACGGGGATCAAGAGCGGCTGTAAGCGATGAGGGACGCGAAGCCAGCAAAACTGTCAATCGTCCTCGAAGTGGTACCAGGAAAGAGACTCCGAAGCTGGAAAGAAGAGAATCTGTGAGCGACGAAGGGGATGAAACCGTCAAGAGACCTACAAGCCGTCCTCAAGCTGGCATTATGAGGGAAATTTCCCAACCACCAATAAGAGCTTCCAGGCGAGGCTTAACTACATCTGTCGAGCTGTCTCCAAAACGAGCAACAAAAGTATCTCGGGAATCAATTAGGTCACCTACCAAATCTACTCCAAAGGTGAGGTTGGGAGTTTCCATGCCACCGACTACAACGAGCAGAAGACCAAGAAGAGGAAAGAAGCAGGACCTTGATTCGGATGACCCCGAACAAGAGCCATATAGATCACGACCCGTAACCATGTTGAGACTAGATCATTTCAAAATTAATCCCAACTTCAATCAAGGTTATGAGTATGCATACTCAGAGGTAGTTCGTGGTAAGGATCGCCAATGTCTTCCGGGCTGTGTTAGAGAAGAATGTTGTGGAAAACAATTTGGCGCCTTAGCGCAAGCTCTCTACCAGGCGAGAGAAGATCCTACAACTTCACAAAAGAAAGAGGAAGACAATCTTCTAGAAGGGTACCTAGGCGACAACAAACACAAGATTTGGACCATGCAAAAACAAGAAAGGAAGGAAGTTTTAGCACAAGCTAGAAAGTGGAAGTTATCGAATACAATGGGGAAGCACCGATCTGTTGTTCCACGGAGAAGCACGCCCCCTGGATTCTGGGAGGCTGATTTTCCTAACACACAAGAAGACGAAGCATTAAAGACAAGACAAAAAGAAGTAGAACGAGAAAAGGTAGCTGAAAGATATGCTGAAGCTATGAGGCCAGGCGGTGCGTGGTTGTTTAAAGATGAGTAATGATTCTAGAAGCAATTTTGTCATGGGTACGAGGAGCACATATGGGCGGGTATGGGTGTTTGCTAGGAGTATAGATATACAAGATACCATTATAGCGTTATTTGATTGTCATGGCTACTGTTGTTAGCAAGCCGGTTGGGAGTAGCATTAGCAGCATCGTACTGTATGGGTCTAGCGTCAATAGTAATAGAGCCATGAAGAAAGTAAAGATAGTTTCATTTGTGTTGTCTGCTTTGCATAGATGCATTGTGATGACTTAAGCATTCACGATGCCCCTCATGCATATGATTAAGAGAACCTTTCAGTTCGTCTCCCTACTGTGGCTGAAACTTTTCCAGACAAAATGTGGCTGAAATGCGCTAAATTTAAATCGCCGCGGCGGAAACCACGGGCTTCAAGTGCGCCATCAATCGCGACGACAACTCCATCAACCACCATAATTTAACTACCATTTGGATTCTTCTGCGACTTGCAACACAAAATCAAATCTAATCCACATTTGGCTCATGATCGCAAATCATCTTCAAGATGGCTGATCAACCACCAGCAATGCAACATGAGGACTCTATCAGTTCGCAGGATCCTCATTTACACGGGGACAAAGGCAAGACGAAGAGTAGAAGGCCAGCAAGTCAGAAACCCACGATCTGATGCTATAGGACTGGCGTACTGACAGTTATCTGCGATCAATAGATACGGCATTTAGACAACAAAGATTGAAGGCATGGCAGTGAGTATACGCTTGGGAATGATTGCGCGAGGATGAAGCTGACACGATGCTAGACCTATTCTCACACCTAAAACCGTACTTCCATTATTCTTCGCCATTGGAATAATATTCGCGCCAATTGGTGGTGGGTTATTATACGCTAGTAGTGTGGTCAGTAAACAAAGCACGATTTCTAGAATAGTAATTTTGATAAGGTCATAACTGATGTTTCGGAATAGGTCCAAGAAATTGTACTCGATTATTCGAGATGTCATACAGATGCGCCAATTTGTCAGAACTCGGTCGACACCGGGAGTCTCATGCCTTCGGATAACGTCGATATGTTTTTCAAAAAGCCACATGAATATGAAGGAACTGCTCCAGAATGGTGTAGACAAAATATCAATCAAACATACTACAACGGTAGTGTCGCGCATGCCACTGTCCCGGCTGTCCAATGTCGGCTCACATTTCCAATTAAATCCCCGATGGAACCTCCTGTTCTGTTCTACTACAAGCTCACCAACTTTTATCAAAACCATCGACGATACGCCAAGTCCTTTGACTCCGATCAGCTTTCCGGCAAAGCCGTTTCAGCGAGTACTATCCACTCTGGCGATTGTACACCACTCACGACCGTAAATGACAATGGTGTCGAAAAACCATATTATCCATGTGGTCTAGCTCCAAATTCCGTGTTTAACGATACATTCTCATTTCCAATCCTACAAAACGTCGCGGGTGGAAGTTCCTCAAATGGTTCGATATATCACATGAAGAATAATTCGGATGTGTCATGGAGTAGTGATAGGGCATTGTATGGTCAAACAAAATACAATTGGTCGGAAGTCATTGTTCCTCCAAACTGGGTGGAACGATATCCAAAAAATTATAGCGATGATTACCACCCCGATCTTGAGAACGATGAAGCATTCCAAGTATGGATGAGATTGGCTGGGTTGCCAACATTCAGTAAACTGGTACAAAGAAATGACGATGATACCATGAAAACTGGACAATATCAAGTTGAAATTATACATCGTAAGTTTGAGACCTCTGGGTATTTTTCGGTTTTTGGATTTTCCTTAACAATTTACAGTTTTCAACGTTACCGAATACGGCGGAACCAAATCTATCATTATTTCCACTCGTACTGTCATGGGTGGCAAGAATCCTTTCTTAGGTATCGCGTACATTGTCGTTGGAGGTCTCTGTATCCTACTCGGCGCACTCTTTACCGTCACGCATCTTATCAAGCCAAGAAAACTCGGTGATCACACATATTTGAGTTGGAATAATGACAACCCATCGACGGCGACTACGAGTGGGCGTGAAATGGGCGGGAATATGGGATAGATCTTTTACCCGATTTAGAATTAAGAAGGGGACGTGTAAAATAGCGATGGATGATGAGATATGACGCAGGGGTTGTTTGTTGTATTCGAACATTTCTTTCTTCTTTATCATTGGGCATTATGGCGTCTACGTATTATGAACTTTTTGATCTGTGCTACTTACTTTTGAGAGCATTCTGCGATTCGAGGAAAAGTGGAAGGAAGGAAGGAAGGCTTTTTGAACTGGAATAAGGGATCAAATCAATCAATGGATGCTATGGATATTTTATGTTTTTTTTTCTCTTTCTTTTTTTTTGCTTTGGATTAGAAAGTAATTTATTGCCTTGAAATAGATTGATTGTGTGTTTATGTTAAATTTATGTATGTGATTGGAAGGTAGGTAGGTAGGTGTATGGCGACAGCACTTATTTATATTTATATTTACAGCAACAAAAAGAATATACGAATAGTAAGAATCAAATAAATCCATAAAAAGGTAAATAAAACTACCTAGTGTGTACTTGTTCAGTACATCAGAACATCCATTTGACTAAAAACCAAATCGCTTTCTGCTCTCTGCTTTCTGGGGATATATCACTTCAATCCACTCGCATCTACTAGGTATTCATCATTCCATTCCACTCCATTCATCCCCATAAAAAAACATAGAAAAGAAGCATAAAAAATCAAAAAGGTATCGCAACAACCCCCATTTCATCTGAACCAAGCAGCCGATTTCCAAACTCCCATCATAAATCCATAATTTACTCATTTCTGAGCTTAAGCGAAAACGCCGATTTCCTTCCCCATTTCAAATATCCTAATTCATCATTTAATCAATCAATCGGTAGGTAGCTCGAGTTATTTTGTTTCTCCGCCCTTCCTTCCCATCAAAACCTCTATCTTCCATAATTAGGTTTCCTGGCCATATTAACTATGGGTGGCGGTCCATCCTCCAATGGATAGGGTGCCACATTTCCATTATCAATTGGTCTTCTATACATTCCATCTCCAGGTCTTTCCCCATTAATTGGTGTTTTCGGCGGTACTGGTGGTGGACCAGAAACTCTCCTCGGATTTCTTAGTGGAGGATCTGAAATCCGAATATCTGGACGAGGATATTCATCCAAACTCATTATTGCGATTTTATCAGATCCAGAAGCGGTGCGGTATTGGCTTGGAGTCGGGGAGTTAACAGTCAATCTATCGTCATAATCGCTGGGTCCGCTTAAAGGAGATGAGTGGGGCGAATGGTGGTCTAAGGGGGAAATCGGAGAGAAGGTATCATTCTTAATGGTGCTCAAAGGTGCAACTTCCAGACTATCGTGATGTCCTGATTCGTAACTTGGTCTAGGGGATGGTGTCCATGCGTTATTGGAAACAGGTGTCAATGGAGGTACTTCCGCCGGGAGTTCCACAGCCAGAGGATTCGCTTCGGGAACATCGGGTAGGTCTTTATAACTTTCCCCTCTATTACCCATGGATGGTATTCTCATGTGGCCATTTGCTCTCTGGATCGCTCGGTGAATCTTTGCCAATTTCACAGCTGCCTCGATGTTCATTTTTTGGATATCGTTCTTGGCTAGATACCTTCTAGTTCCGGTGCTAATATCCGCGAGACGATTCCACTCATTCATACCAAATTCTCCCACGCCAATTTCCACATTCAGTCGATAATAATTTTCAATGTTGACGCCTCGTTTACTGAGATGTTCCGCTTTCATGTATTGATGTGTGGCTTCGCATCCTTCAATTTTAGATATCAACCGTCTTCGTGCGTCTGCGAATTCTCCCATGAACCCTTCATACCACATATGTTGATTGTGATCACTTCCTGGTGGTCTCTTTCCTGTCCCTATACTAATAAATACTCCGACATCTCGTCCAGGCCATTCGTTAACTGCAGCTTCATCGAGAACTACTGGCGCAGGATTAAATTGGCCAGCACCTTCGTCAATAAATACTGATTGTCCGATTTGAATAGGTTTGAATGCGAGTCCGGTAGCTGATGTTGCTCGTCCTGCTTCCCAAATTTTACAGTCATATTCCGGTGAGGGTTCTTTTCGTGAATCGTAGGACCGAAGTAAGGCTGGCGCTCCACCTTTTGGAGTACCTTTATAGACTGCTGTTACAGCACTATTCTATGTTAGCTATTTTAGTATATGGTGCTTGTGGAAAACCTTACGTCTTTGTCCTTTCTGGTCGGTTGTCATATAATCTAGCATTAGGATTCCCCCACCTCGAAGAAATGTATGGTTTATTCTGATAGCTGCTAGGACTCCTGTTACTGAAACTTGCGACGCTAGCATTACTTGAATGCCGCCTTGGTTCTGCCCTCGCGGCCGGACTAAATGGACTAATAGGACTTCCCGGATAGTTGGATGCTGGCGCGTACCTATCCCCATCATTTCCTTCCTTTTCGAACAAAGTGTGTTCTCGTACACACTCTTTAATAGCCTCCTCCAACTTTGAAGCCTTAAATAGAGTCGATCGATATGGGATACCCGCGATGGTTTTATCCGTTTCGAAAACCTTCCTCGTCATTCGTACATAGACTTCTTTACAAGTCTCTAAATCCAGTCGTAATCTGCCAAGCATAATCGCAATTAAACCACCTGTTCCTGTACCACATATCAAATCAAAATGATCGGCAGGTTTGGGGATTTGATCTCGTCGAGGGGCTTTTCCTTCGATTTCGACATAAGTTCTATGCATAAGCTCTTGAATGATAATGAGCATAGAATATCCTCGTACACCACCTCCATCTGTAATATGTTAGTGGACTGGCGAAAGGTTGGAGGTTTTGCTTGGCTTACCTAGAGATAATATACGTAAAGGAGGACCTTTTGTGGTATCCTTTCTCTTGACTATACCGGCATCAACCATCGTAATAGTGAAGCTCTCTCTATGGTGAAGAAAGTGTTAAATATTTTTTCTTCGTTGCCTTCTGGGGAATGGGAACTTGTTAAGGTTATTGTTATTGAAGTGGAGATAACTGCAGCCGAAGGAACGAAGAAGGTGTAGAAAAGTGGCGCAGTTAGACCCTTTAGTGGTGGTTCTGAGTACAGGAGTACAGGAGTACTGGGGTTCTGGATATCTTATCCGTGAGGTAGAAAGGAAAAACACAAACAAACGATGACTCCGTACAATAGAATTGTGTTACCGTATGGCCCTCTATTACTCTTTCGACATTATTAAGATTCAAGAGTGATATATGATTTGTAATTTATCTAAGATTTAACCAGGTACTCGTAAGTTCTCAGGCAGTCTTTTGCTTTCGAATGCGAATAACCAAAATCTCGAAAAAGACCATGATATTCCTTCTACCATATCAACAAATATTTAACACCTTATGACGGAGATGTTCGAATCCATGCATCGCCCTACAACAAATGCCGAGCCGCCTGTGTGAAACATCTTTGGTAATGAAGTTTGTTGCTGCAGGTATAAATATTTTCTCATTGGTGGGGAGCAGTGGAAAGGTGGTTCGAAGTGACTCGATGCATCTATGAAGTGAATGAATATTCTCCTGTATATGTCATGTCCTTGTGTACTTGTGTGTATTTGATTTGTTATATGCATTTTGATGCTTTTATTCGAGGTGACTTATGATCCACGAGAAGCAATCGTTTGAAAGGAGAAGCTCCCCCATTCATCCACAGCGCTTAGAGGAAGAAGTGAGTGCTATGTACTCGAATACCCCGCACAATATCTCTTTCTACTCTTTAGAATACAGGTACAGTACCTACAAGGGATAATATTTGGGCACTTGATACTACATACTTTGACAAAAATACACAAACGAAATTCTACAATGATCCTCCCTTCTAGATGTCCACCCAAACTTATATCTCCTAATCATCCACAGGTCCACGACGACAAGTTGACATATCCTGAGCCATTAAGCCTGATGACGTTTGCTTTGAATATACTGGGGGTTTTCAGCTTGTTTGTGTGCCAAGAGAGAAGTAGATTATGAAGCTTGTGGCGGTGCATTCAGAACCCACAATGCTCCACCTGGAGTACATATCTATGATTTGAGACGAATGACCTGCCGGCATGCTTAACTCATGACATGCCGAGAAGATCCGAAGTTTATGTGGGTTTGCTCTGAATACGATGATTTCAATAAAGTCTGGATGTTTCCACATAATCCTTAATATCTCAAACTTATAGTGTCTTTCTCTCGCAAGCCGATGTTGATTCTTACAGAATTACGCAATCTAAAAATAGTTTGTGCAGTATCTCAAGCTCCAACGTCCTGCAAAATATTTCCATTTCAACCTACTCAAGTAAATATTCCAATGATGCACGGTTGGGGAGCATCTTCAATACACGAACGATATCTCATCGTCAGTGCGAGAGTATCAGAAACCACATCAGAGAATTTATCATCAACTTCAAACAAGATTACAACATTTCATCCCAAAGCCTATCCAGAAACAAAGCACTGGGACTGAGGAATTTTGCTTTCCAAGATGAATTTGGCTTTCTCTACTCGTATATGTCAAACAAACGATATCTATATTTTTCTGATCTGTGTTGAATGACGAAATCTACCCCCTTATGTTTGTCGCTAAATGTTTCATAAATATTGATTCCTACATCGTCAAGATTTGGATATATATCATTCTTATGGTATGAAAAATAAGTCCAAACCCTCGAGTGTCATGAATTTGATAAATTCCAAGTCTAGAAATTCTAGTCGATTTCTGGATATGGTCAAAAGTCTTTCTTTTTCTTCTTTTTGCGAGCTATCTATTATAAACTCTAGATAAGATGTTTAATGACCCAGTACTTGTTTCAGCAACATGTGGGGAAATCATCTATGATACCCAAGGCCAAAGGATCTCATATGAATACCAAATCGCGATTCACAAGATATTTGAGTTTTTACTTCTTTCTCAATTGAGTCTGAACTTCAAACCCCAGCTTTTTCCATCAAAATTCTAATTGAGGATTTAACCACTCTTGCCAAGAGATTTTGGCCCGAGTCAAACTTCTGACCCCAATCATGACCGCCAAGTCAAACCTTAGAATGCTTCACAATACATTTCTAGGATGAAATTTATTATGAAAATTGGCTTGGTAGTTTGATATTCAATCCAAGAGGTTACTGAACTACTTGGAACTGTAAGGCAAATATTACATTAAAAGATACTCCGTCCAATACTTTTCTCAACTCACGGCTGAGCCTATCTCGAAATTTCCTTTCATTCATTTTTTCCTTCTCAGCGCTGGGCGTTTGGTTCAATTTCATCATGATTTTCATTAAAGATTTACTACTTTTCCTACTCTTCGTTCTTCTATCTCCTGTTAATGCTTTACCTAAGAAAAATACCGCTTCATCTTCTACAGGCTCTACGACGAAAACAGGAACTGCGGGTGGTGTATCCAAAGCTGCAGGTGGAACGATGATTTTAGATAAAACCGTTCAGATTAAGTACCTTTCCTTGATCCCAATTCATGCAAGTAAAAGTACTAACTAAATAGTGGTCTTCCAATTCGTTATAAAATCAGCGCTCCGGCAAATATGTTTACCCCAGCATCAGGAGTAACCGGCGGCACAGCATCATCCAACACAACCAGAAGAGCAGGTCTTAACGTTCTTCTCCACGGCGATGGAGGAACATCATTCTTCGACTTTCCCAATCAAGCAGTCCAGAATAATCTCATGGGAGTTGTCGTCCTCGCTCCAAACAAAAAAATGTTCTGGGGAGGTGGATCCGGTCTCCAACGTACCGACGGCGTCGCCCACGCCGCAGCAGTAAATACACTAATCCAAACCCAATTATCCAAAGACGTATCATTCGATGCGGGGAATGTATATTTCACCGGTGTCTCAGGCGGTTCTCTACTCCTATCCGGATTCTTCATGCCCGCATTCGGCGCCCAGTATAAAACAGGTGTTCTTTTAAATTGTGGTGCCCTCACCCCGCAAGTGCCCGTTGTGGATGCGAATACCCTGATGTTGAATACGAAGATACATTTTCAGAGTACGAAGGATGAGTTGACTTTATTGCAGGGATCTATTCCCACGGCGATAAGTGCGTATGAGAAATTGGCTAAGGGCGCTGGTATGTCGGTTGCTCAGATTGGAAATTTGCAGACCGTGGATAATACGCCGAGTGGAGGTGGTCATTGGTATGTTCTTTTGCATTTATATACTTAAATCCCGTATCTTGAGTGGTTTTCTGAGAATAAAATGAATGGAAATGATGAAATACAGCTACTGATTTAAGAAAATAGTGGATTCGATAATAAAGATTTCGTCTCTGGAGTCCAGTTAATGGCATCGAATTATGCAAATATCATGGGTAAAAATGCTTCAGGTCAGGTTACGGGAATTGGAAATGTTTTGAAGGTAAGCTTTATGATTTTTTATTTTATTCTTGAGCTTGATTTGGGAGCTTTCGGGGTTTGGATTTATGTGATTAGGAATCTGGGCTAATGTGTTTGTTTGTTTGATAATAGACGGTTGTTGGGAATGAGAAATTGGTTTTTACTACTTCTAATTGATCATGAGGGAGCGGAGATTGGGGATTGGATACCTAGTATGGTGTAGGGAATGGACAAGTGGTTAGAGGGTGGACGAGCTGAAAGTTCGCATATCATGCTGTTCTTCAAAGGACGAGTAAATAAAAGGTTATGTTGACGTTTAAAGATATATTCAAAATCTAGAGTATCTTTTTCACTCCCTTGTTGAGCTACCTAGTATTTACATCTTAGTTTCCAGCAATCCTATCACTCCCTATTATGAAAATTCCTACCTATTCTTATCCTTTCGATAATTCCTGCCTACTATCTAAATGCCCACACGTATCTGTGATATATACACGAAAATCACAGCGCTCGAGTGTAACGATACTGTACTGGAGGCAGCGGCTGCCTAAGGTTTCGTCTGGTTGATAGTTATGGGTTAAGGCTTTATCACTGGTATTCACTTGGAAGTGAAGTCGTTACTAGATCAAGTAGAATGTAGGTAAACTAATTGATAATTAAGTTGAGCACGAAGCTCCTAAACTATAAAACTATTCTGATTATATAATGAACAATAAAGGGAGCCTTCAGGAGCTTTCTGACTCCTCAGGGCTCCTTACCACGTGATTCCCTTTTATCCCAGGACACTAATCCTAATGGTGAATCGTGACAGGTACTAGACTTATGTGAGAGATAGACAGAAACGGAGATGTGAATGTCTCTTTTAGTTACAAAGGAGTTGCATCCTGTATCTACTTTCTAAGTTTTATATTTGGAAATGATAAATTTTCTAAGGTTAAGCTGGCTAGACCAGGTGAACTTGGAGTGTTCTTTTTTTCTGGAGATGTTGAGTTTTCTTATTGTTATCTTTGTTTGCCTCTTGAGGATGGGTCATTTGCGACTCCCTGTTGTCTTCATTTGGAGGTATGGAAAATGGTATGATGTGGTTGAATGCGGGAATCATTCATATTGGTCATTTCCAAGTCATCAGCAGCATTAATGGCTGCGGGTTACAACTCGTGAATAATTCAGTCAATCGAGAAAGCTGAGGGGAAATGCTGAGGAATTAGAGGTTTCTGCACTGCGATTTCTTGCTGAGTCCTGTTTATTTCAATATGAACTTGATGTACAAGCTATTTGAATGTCTATCAAGAGCATGGAATGAACGAAATGGGCAAGCTTTCGAGTTGGGAGCCATGATTCATCGATGTATTTCGACTAATACCCTATGGTCTTTATGACTGGAATATATGACTCTGTGAGGATGACTGTTGGTCGCATTAATTTGACTCTCAACATCTATGATTAATCATTGCTATTTTCCTATTTCCGTCTTGGTCTTAAGTATATGTTCTTGGTCCTCTTAGACTTTAACCCACAGAAGCATAACAACTTGCAACAATAATTCCTCCATCTACAAACATAAGACTTACCTCACGAACCCACAAAACATCAGGTACAATAACTTACTCCATCTCCGCTTTCATGGACGATCACTAATAAATACCATATATTTTAGCTTCTATAGCAAATATCCAATCTCGGAGACTGCTTCTTTTCCTCAGCGAGATGTCTGCTCACCTAGTCGAACATGGAAATTCCATGATGATGGATGAACCAAATGCCGACTCAAAGTTCACCATTTTCAATGAGCTACCTCTCGAGATTCGGCAAATGATTTGGAAGGCGACCTTTCGTGGTAGAGTAGTCAAGGTCATCTTGAAATCTTTTTATCATGTTGGAAATTTTGGAAGCATAAGACAGAGAGACAAAGTAGTATTTCACAACTCCGCGCCATATCCTCGAACTATGTTCGGAAATCGCGAAAGCCGAAACACTACATTGCTCCATTATACAAAGCCGTGCCAGCCAAACCCCGGAAATCCAAGACTATTCCACCCGAAATTGGATTCTGTCACGGTGACCTTCTCAACTGAATATGACTCTAAATGTTTATACAACTGGGATGATCTAAAAAGAGTGGCATGTTGGGATTGTCCTGCTTTAAAGCAGACTCTTCGGACCTTGTTTCTGCCTTGCTTGGATCTATTTCAAACGTATGTGAGACAAAATGATGATTTGACACAGGAGTTCTTGGAATCTTACGACGTGTTCGGCTTTCGAAACCTGGAGCATTTGATCATCTTTGAAGAAGGAAAGGAAGTGGTGCCTCTTGATGGCCAACGTCGTGTTGACTACGAGGGGGTGAAATTGCTTTTCGAAAAGGGGTTTCGGAGAAGAAATTTGAAAGACAAGAGGCACAAGATTCCAAAATTCATTCTCTATCTTGATCAGATCGACCTTCCGCCGGGTTTTCAAGACAAGTTCAATAGATAATCGCTAAATCTTATGTAGTCAAATGAATAAATCGTTGCTTTCCAAAATTTCCCCTAGAAAATGTCTATGCAAATTTAGGTGAATTCTCAACTACATTTTTTTTCCACCGTCAATGTATCCAGAAGTTTGTATTGCAACTTTGCTGTGAAATATATGAGACTAGGAGTTCCCCACCCTAAGCAAGTAATAAGTAATGAATCTAAGCGTAGCGGGTCCGCATGTGGGGAAGGCATATTTCTCAACATTCTCTCCGAGAAATTTTTCTAAAAAATTTATTTCTTTTGTTACTTTCCCATCAAAACAATCTCATAACCACAACTATGCAAACACTCAATGATAAAAACTTCAAGCAAATCATAAGGTTACTTAGATCACAAAAAAAGGGCGAAATGGAAATGCAACCACGGCGAATCGAACGCCGACCTCCACCTTGGAAGGGTGGAATCCTGACCATTGGACCATAGAAGCTAAGTGATCATGTAACAATCAAACAAGCTGTTTGATTGGTTTGATGAGTAAGATTACCAAATATAAATATATATAATCATTTCATGAGCAGCGAAGATTGTAGGCTGATGAACGGGGGATAAGTGGAGATCATATAGTTGGTGGGTGACCTTGGCTACGGTGGCCGATTAGATATATTAATTTATGGGAGTGTAGGAGAGCTTGTGTTGATAAGGGAAGTGAGGTAAGGATGAGGATTATTTATTGGTTGTCCAAAGGAAGCTCTGTTGAGAATATATTATCAAGCATTCTTGTGCTGTTCGAGATGATCGCATGTTTGGCTTAGTGCCAGGTGTAGTGTATAATTATACATCTAGTCGTCGCTTCATAAGCGAATGCATAGAACCACTTTATGGTGCAAAATTTGTCACTCTGCACAAGTGTATTTCATAGAGTTGGAGTCGTGAAGGCGCAATTTGTCGAGAATAAAAAGTTGCTCTTATTTTTCACTATTCTACTTTATCTGTCGAGTGACGATGATTCGTTGTTCCGAGTCACTGCTACATGACCAGACACTATGGTTCCATTTCGCGGAGATGCTTGTGTATGGGGGTGTTTATTCTGGAGTGTTCTTTTTGGTGCATGTCTACAAACACCGTATCGAGAGGAATTTATACACATACAAACTGTCTGATAAAGTTCATCAGAGGATAGTTGGATACTTTGATCAAATTTCCTCCTAACAATTACGCAAATCTCTGCCACTACTTTTACACAAACATTCAACATGCAACCATGATCCTTTCATAATTCATGAAGTCATAATCTTATTGACAGGAACAATGAGGGAGTGCTTTTAGAGTCTGACTTTTGTATTTTTTTCATGAATACAAAGTAAATCTCTGATTTGATAAATGACTGGATTCTTGGACATAAATATCGGTGTGCAACAGAAAATATGATTCTTGAGCAACATGACTCCCGCCGATTCACAAAGTCATGAATCGGTTCTGCAAGGCAAGTCATTACTGCTGGAATGAACTAATATCTGTATTTATTCGTGTTGAGAATGTCTCCCATTTTCTTCCTTTCTTATAATATAACAACGCTTCCTTTAAGTCTCCTCGCAAACACTGCATGAGCTCAACAGGACCCACCTTCAAAGTTCACATCGTTACAAACAGGAAACTCATTTGTATCAGAATACTCCAGTTTAAGAGTCAAATTCGTTGCGCGCCGTCCATCGATTTTCCGAAAGATCACCATGGTCTTACCACGCTTTAAAAGATCTATCCTCCTCGTAGTCTTTGCTGCCTTATCATTCATTACCGCCACTCAGGCCAAATCTTCGATTGGTGCACCTCGAATCACCATAGCTGCATCTTTATTGAACGGTGCCGGTAGTTCTCCTCCGAGTGCATCCCAATCTTTGACCTTTACGTAAAATATACGTGAGATTTCGCTCATCATACAGTTTTGTTTGCAATTGCTAATAAGTTCATTGTGTAGCCGATTGTTGCTTCCGGGCAGGCGGGGTTCCAGGGAAGTGCGAAAATGAACCCGCATGTGAACTACGACCTAGTAAGCGCGCGGTGTTAATGCCTGCCTCAACTTTGAGCCCGTCTGTTTCCACAACTCCGAGAAATAGATTGGGACAGAGAAACAGGGAGAAGAATACGTTTTTAAGGCAGCTTTGTATTTTCGTGTTCTATCAGGTTTTGAGGGTGGTTCTTTTATGAGTTTGGGTGACGGTGGATTGTATGCTTTGTATGGAAGATCTTACGAGGGAGATTTTAAGAACTATTAAATCAGCGGAGTCTCAGAACTAGCTTGATAACTTACTTAACATTAGTGCGTGACTTTTGGGAAGCAGTCAGTCTTTGAGTCTTGCCACAATACTAAATCAACTTTTAATAAAATAAAATGTGATTTACTGTTATGCATGCGACTCAATTGATGTTTTGGTGATTCAATTATTGACTTGTCACTAAAGAGATTTTTCAGTCAATGAATCATCATCAGGATAGATGACCTCGCCTCCCTCCCTCAGTACACATATATAAGAAGCACCTCGATCTCTTTCTGCATTGTCCTCAACATACATTATAACAAATTATCCCATATACGATTCACTTCTCGAATGGTATTTGTGTAAATAATCAACTCGTCATTCTCAATATATACCTCCTTGCCTGGAAGTATCAAAGTTTCCACAGCCAAATAAAATCCTCCGCCAACTTCCCAATTTCCCAGTCACACTTATCATCATTATGGCTTCCACACGATTCAGTAGATTTATCACCCTTAAACTATTCCTCATTTTGACACTCGTCACTATTGCCCAAGGAAAAGGAGGAAGATGGGGAGGAGGAGGAAAAGGAAAGCCAAAGCCAAAGGACAGAGATGTGCTCAAATGTCTCTACATAACACCCGCCGGCTACGCTGACAATCCGGCTGCCACAAAATCCAGATATACCATCACCGTCACTTCTGGGAGTGTTATTTCCACTCCAACTTACGGTAAGAAATGGAAAATCCTCCTTTCATAAACTAAACTAAAGCTAATTTATATGTAAAGATGGATGTTGCTTCTTAGATAAACCTCCAAAAGAATGCGACCGTGACACGGATAGGTGCAGAGGAGCATGCAGTTTGGAGCAAATAACTGGTGAAAAGAGTGCCGCGCTGAAAGTCGTGATAAGTAGTTTGCTAGTAGTGGGATTTTTAGTTCTGTCGGTACTACTTGGCGGTCTGGGGTTATTTTTACTTTGAACTGAGATGGAAATATGAGTGGAAAGATGACAAAATGAGAAGGATTGCAGGTAGCGGCAGGTCAACATACAATCAGTTGTAGTAAGAGTGGGAGAGGAGGATCAAAAGTTTTGCAGTCTGATGTTTTATTTAATGGAGGAGACAAATTAAGAGACCATAATGTGCATTTTTTTTCCATTCAGTGAATTTATATGATGACCAGATAACGCACCATTTCTACAACTCTTGAATTCCACTTCTGACTCCTTGTAATTACAAATATAAATCATCTATTCTTATTTCACATCAATAAGTCAACATACTACTTCAAATAGTTAGAATGCCAGAACAATCTACAATTATTAACGCACTGCTGTCTGAACCCGAAAAGTCAATCATTTACTGATTTCACGTTTTGTTAAATCATAATGATTTTCCTCACACTCTGAAAATCTCCATACTATGAACCCGTCTGCTTTTCTTCAATCATCACTTCTGTCTAAAAAAAATGGAGTTTAAGTCTAAGGTTGAGCAGATCAGATCTGTACCTTTGCTTTCCGACACCCATCAGTTTCATACAAGGAAATGTATCTTTTGATTCCAATCATAATGTCCCTATTATCGGGGAAATTGTTGCAATTAGCACAAAACTCTATGTTGTAGACTTCTGCACTCCTGTTAGTGGGGCTCTTTGGTAATGCAGATTTTTCTTTAAAAGCATATTATTTCCTACAGAACATGAGCTATGATTGTGTAATGTCCCCTATCAATTCATAACTCTTAAACCTGAGTCCACGTTCCATGTTCTCAATATAATGACTCAATACTCGTGAGTCTAACACGGTGACTCAATACAGTGATTGTAATTGTTGTGAAAAACTATCGATGAGGAACTAATAATCTCTTTAAATGTTCCTCTTTCACTTCCACGATTCAAAAACATACCCACGAAAACATCCAGCAATCAAAATCAACAAAACGCATCTACATCAACTTCGAGCTACAGTACTTACTGTCGAATCACCACTATCTCAGCACATCAGTTGTCCGCATCATCCTCTCTAAAAGCGACCATGATCTTCTCACGCTTGACCAACTCTCGGGCTCGTATCCTTCTTAGCCTTCTCATCTTCGGCCTCATAGTCTCAACTCAAGCAGAACCAAGAACCAAAAAATCTTCAAGCCCAGAACCTTCTCAAAGCACCATTACTTGGACCTCCGCAGCTGCTACCATTACGAGTGGAGTTGGTAAGACTCAGATTCTTCCTCTTCCTGCCTATCCCTGTACGTCGTTATATCCGACTATAGCTAATACTTATTCATAGATGAATGTTGTTTCTCTGGACTTTGTCGGGCTGATCAGGATAGATGTTATGGTTATCATCATCGGATTGATAGCAATAAATCTGGGGGAAATATTACGAAGAAAAAGATTTTTTGGGCAGTATACGTAGCTTCTACTTTCTTTGGGATTTTGGGTGGTTTGGGTTTGATGTTTTTGTAAGGATAGAAGAGGGCTGGTGAGAAAGAAGTAGGTCATTGACGATTACTCTGAAACTGTTCTATTAATGCCTGATTTTTCGTTTTCATGAACACAAACAAACTTTGGATTCATACAAAAATGTACAGTATGCATTTGTATGAAGATGTGAGATAAGAGATCGTGCAATGGCTGGAATTCTCTCTTCTTGATAATCCTAGTGTTGATGATTGACAGCTCTCGGAGCTGTTTTAGTACAAGGGAAGTGAATTTCACAGACTACATGAACAATAGAAATGGGAGGTAGTCATGATGTTGAACGAAATCGAATAGAGCAATGACATCGACTCACGCGGCTCAGGTATAATGACGAATAGGATCATGGCAATCTAATGTTTGACCGGCTGGACAACCAGTATATGATAGTGAACAACACCCTATGTTTTCAGCGGCAATATTTGTGGTAGGCTTAAGTGTGTGGTGTAATTAGCGTGGTGAGCCCGTAAAAACAACATCGTGGGCCCGAGTTTCAGGCTCTGCTGCTCCACGTAGAACAATCAAGGACAATGAATCCGGAGTATCTCAATAACTCTCACTTATCCACTGGGATATTGCGACGGGAAAACTACCTTGAGGATGAAATGTATTGTTTTGAAATAAAGCAAGTAAAGGCCTAATCAGTTGGAACCATGGCGACTTTGGGAGCACTCGTAACTTGAGAGGGTTGCATTTATGAGTGAACTATTTGAGTTAAATCAGGCACAATGATATATTGAACGACCTATGAAGGACTGATCAGTGAAGTGGGTATGTACACCGTCTTTCCTCAACTCTCCCAACGTAACTAAAGAAATGCCTTTTCATCAATCTTCTCTCGCTCTCGATTGCGTTGAAGCAGCAACCACTCTACCAGAAACTCGACGCTAATGACTTTATCTTTCAATTCCTCCATGAGCTCTTCATCATGAGCTTCAGTCATAATTTGCCGAATCTTAGTAGAACTAACACCATTCGACGCACTAATTTGCGAGGCACGGAATCGAATAATCGGATTTACAGGTACTGTCAAAGCCTTACACATCCACAACACACCAGCACTCTCATTGAGCTGCTCTTTCTTCTCCTCTTCTGCCTCCGTACATTTCTCCCAAGCCGTACAGCCCGGTAAATTCCTCGGAATCTCCTCTCCCTTCGGATCAAAAAAGTCAACCGGTCTTCTCGCATTAATAATAAGAAACTCATCCACCGGACCCCATTCCTGCAAGTCTCCCGGATGTAAATGTGGAGCACTTTCTATCGTCAACTTATCCCCACCCAAAAGTCCTACCAACTTGACATCAAATCCAGCTTCGGAAATGAGATCAGTCGTCATACGTAAGACTTTAATATGAGTATCCATATCCCCTACAAGAAGCTGAAGCCATCCAGATTCGACTAGCTGGTAGATTTTCGGAACCCGGTAGAAGAGTTCGTAGCGGAGTTCTTGTGGAAGAATTATGTTGCCCCATTTCTTCTTTTTTCCTTGAACAATTAATCCGGGGTCTACAAAAATAAATATGGCAGTGACACCAAGTTGGCCACGGCGCTCTGAGAAATAGCGAATTGTGGCGAGGTGGCCTTGATGGGGTGGGTTGAAAGAGCCTGGATAAAGGAGGATGTTGTTTCTGCTATTTGATTCGAGAATGGGACAAGAAGTATGGCTATTTTGCAGAGTAAGGTTATGATTGGAATGTGATTTTCCTGAGAAAAGACTGGCTGGAATCTCTCCAATATTGATAGGACTTTCCATTGCTTTTTGTAAGAAGGGTTGAATGGTGTTTGTGCGGACTTGATGAGGATCATTCAAAACAGCCGTCAGTTCTGGATTTCCATTCTCAGCTCCATCTGTAACGTTGGCCGACATTTTGTTGAAGGTGTAGCCATTACAAAAGTTTAGTTTGGAGAATAACAAAGATCGTCAAGATAATTTGTGGTTCTATTGAGGCTGTATGATGAATAAAAGGAAGATGCAGAAAAGGGGTTTGAAAAGCGCTTCTCAACGACTTTTGCGAAAGACTTATAATCATGTACGGAATGTTTTTCTGTCGTTCCAAATCAGGCCAAAATTATGGTGAATACGAAAATAGACTAGAAACGATGTTAAGTTATGTATTCACTAGTTTGATCCTGATCTCCCCTATCATCTTTTCGTATCATAGGACGGATGTCCATCCTACAGTGAATCGAAGCTACAGCTCCATGGTTCAATCCCAAGTTTGAAAAATGTTAGAACAAACCCCAGTGATTTCTCTGCATGTAAAAATCAGAGGGACATGTAGGCTTTTATTTCAAGATGTTGCCTCATCACACATATTCTCTTTTTGAAAGATCGACGTGCGCATGACCTTGCGGGCAAAATAAAAACTTGTTCTCCAAATGAGATTTTTGAGTGTGTATCGCGGGTAACATACCGTGTTATGTTTAAAGCTCGGCTTTCTATACCATCATAGACATATATCCTCGAAGATAATTGTTTTATCAATCATCATTCATCAGTGACGATGAATCCACCGCCAGTCAAGAAATCCGGGGTGTGATTATCCGTTATATACAGATCTCATTCATAATCCCAGCCATTTTGCGACCCGGTATCCATCATTCCAGATCTCGACACGTAACTCGGGCATTCTACAGGCCTTCTTTGAAACTTGTCACTGGGCTCTGTGCACCATGGATCTAATTATACTTCTCCAAGTCACGATCACAGCTAACTACCCATGCACCAAACGCATGAGATTGGTCAGATCTCTGCCGTTAATACAAATCGACGAGCCGGGATTTGATTTTGATTTGAGTCGCATAAAGAATAGCGTGGAGTCCAAACGATTGCTCCAAACCGTAGCCGATGGTCGTTTCGAAATGATGTACTAGGTGGATAACGGACAATATAGCTTTGAAAATCTATACCTCCTGACGCAAATTATAAAATATCGAAACCCTCAATAAACATTACGCCTTGATCAATCGAGGAAAGTTATCAATAAGAGCCTGCTGGGCATCATATACTACCTATACTTCAAACATGTATTGATTATAGTTGAGCAAGAAAATTTCAACCATCATTACATTTACTCCCACCCCCTTCTCTTCCTTCAATATCTTTCAACACCCTTTCCGTGGCATCTTCTCTTTCTTGCAACACTTCATCAATCGTCCTAACAGGTCCCTTGAAAAACGTATTTCCACCATACCTAGGCACCCAATAATACACCACACAGAAAAGCAAAACGAAGCCCAAAACCACAACAGCATAATTCATTTCCTGTGCATTTGGGTGTTCGTAGCTGGGAAAAAGTAGCAAGACAAAAATGAATGTCATCCATGCCACAGAATAAATTGCACTGACATAACTAATTGTATCGCCCATGTACCATACCCCCGGTGTAAAATGCCGGAATAGGAGTCGGGAGATTAAAGGCATGCAATAAGCGAAGTACAGACCCATAATAGCGAGATTGAATATACTATTTATGGCGATGGAGTTGACGAGCATGAGAAGCCCTTCTGCAAGAGTACAAAGAGCGACGAAAGAAATACCGCGGACTGGGGTTTTGTTGGATGAGAGCACTCGCAGGTAGGACGAAAATGGAAGGCCATGGTCTGGACGAGATCTAGTTAGCTTCCTTTTGCTATATACTTCATCATAAAATTCATGAGAACCAAGCTAAGACGACTAACCTCTAGCAAAAGCAAAAGTTTCTCTCGAAGCCGCGACCATTAAAATCGAGCAATTGGCCACACTCGAAACCCATAGGAAGATCAACAACGCAACACTTCCGGTTTTACCCAAACTATTGAACGCAATCTGTGCCAAAGGCTGGCCCAAAGGTGATGTCACTATACTTATTACATTCGGCCCCATACAAAATGCAATCGTTATAATGACTGCCCAACCTGTTATTGCGGCTGTTACTAGTGAGGAGACCATCGCAAATGGAACCGCTTTCGCAGCATTGCTCGCCTCTTCCGCTATAGTAGCTGCGCTTTCGAAACCAGAAACAACCCATACCGGGGTAAGAAAGGAGAGCATGAATGCCCAACCATTGTTCGTCCAGAAACCAGTGTTTTGGAAATCTGCGAAGACAAAACTCGCCGAGTTCTTGAGTTCCGAGCGTGTCCCAGCAGCAAGTGAAATAATCAGAGCGAAAAGCATAGCAAGTTGCAAGAATATATAGAACAAGTTGAGACGAGAGAGCGTTTGTGAGGGCACACAAGTCATTCCAAAAGTCAGGAAGGTGGTCGCCGTGAACATGCCGTAGTTTTGGTACTTCGTAGCCACAAAGACGAAATCTGTGTTAATACTACATATCGCACCAAGAATGAGGGTCGCTGCATATATAGTAGATGCGTATATCGATATATACCCTAAGACGTTCATATAACCTCTGGATTTTTCAGTACGCGGTTTTGACATGATCACAGACGAAAGGACTTACGCAAGCCAGCACATGAATGCTCTCTGTCGTGGTGGAGTCAAACGTGCAACCCACTATCAATAGTTAGGATAAATCAATCAACCTTTCTCAGACACTGTAACTTGCATAGTACAAACCTCCAGAAGTAGGCATGCTACTTCCTAATTCCCCCAGGCTCAAGGCAACTGGGATGAGCAACAAACATCCCACCAAGTAGGTCCATACCATTCCCACACTCCCAGCACTGCCTAAACTGAAAATCATACTCTCGGCAATTGCTGGAGCAATTCCCATAGCTCCAAAACTTTGCCCGAAAACGGTGATGTACGAAAATTCGCGTTTCAACTCAGCTCGATACCCCAAAGTTGCTAATAGTTCGTCATCCCCTGATATTGTTTCACCTTCTTCGACACCCAACGTATCAGCCGCCTTTGCCATCTGTTCCGATTGTGATATTGACAGGGGCTTGCGGCTATCATGCCCCCCTTTTTCGGAATATTTAGTTTCCTTAGACATGACGAAAGACACCACTTGATGTATGGCAAAATATTGATGACTAAACTATCTATCCGATCTAACTTATGTTTCAATAAAAATTCACATAAATGTGGTAACAAATTGTAGAAATTTGAGGAAAGAGGACTTGGGGAATATCAAAAAATGGGGTATGAAATTCTTTTAGATTAAATCCCGAGCTCCTTCTATCAACACTCAAGATAAGGAAACCATCCGCAAAATGATTAAGGTTCCTGCATCATCCAATTCTTGAGCCTCAACATGCAGCAATGAGCATAAAGAGTTCATTCTTGTAGTCTAGTAACGATTGCTGTCGTACATGGAGAAGACAACGTAATGCAAGCCATGCAGTGTCATGGTGAAAAAGAAGTGTGGAATGTGAAGATAAGGAATCCGGGGAGCATGCTCGCTAGTGGACAATGTGTGAGAGCGATAAGAAACCCCCGGAATGACACACTCAGCCTTAATGCTGGAGTCCCCAAGTCATCTTTCGAAGCCATGAACATGGAGGCTATGAAGATCGATATCGATAAGCAATTCGATTGAGTAACAAAAATAATCATGATGGCAGGGCTTGCGTACCTAGGAAAGAGATATGAACCTGTAGTTTGATAACCCTTTATTGGACCATTTTTGAGATGTGACGTCGTCATTCTGCTATCTGATCCAATCCGTCCCAAATCAAGGGCAGACTGCTCCATGGGAAAGGCAAGTGTATTACCGTCGCGACCTTCCTAATTTCATACTGTATGATTCATTCAATCGTAGATAGCTTTTATATCGCGCTGGGATATCCCCATCGACCAATAACATAAAGGAGGTTCGTAAAATCTCATGTCGCCTTATCGATGCAAATCACTTGATTAGCTGCGAACGAGGTAGATAAGTAGATATGAAGCTTTCCAGCTTCCGCCGTCTTTTCCAGAGTGAACGTCGGCTCGAGAACATGAACAGAACTGGAGATGATTCGTTTTCATTTCCGATGACGGATAAACATATGCATGCTTTGCAATCACGGGTAGCTGGAGTTGGCTTCCTTGATAAAATTGAAGAGGTCAGTGACGTGAACGAATGTCAAATTGTGTGTTCTAAACAGGTAAAATAGTGCAGAAACAAGACCAAGTAAGAGATTATGTCATTTTTGGAGTGGAAATGGTGATGTTGAGAATATGAAAACAAATTGCGAAGGAAGAATATTTGTTGCTTGCCATCTGTTCCGAGTCAGGTGATTATGTAAGTGAAAGACAGGAATAGGAAGGAAGTAACAAACGAAAATGTGTCATAAAAATGCCTTTTCAATTATCAGTTTACATCCATCCTACCTTTCTATTTTCACGAGAAACGGCAGTGTTTTTGGAAGGCATCTACTTACGATACAGAAATCGTTACCAGTATGTGCCAGCAGGTCACTTGGTTGCAAGAGGAATGGAAACACCTTTTTTTCGTGAAATATTGTGAGATTGATAAAGTCCACACCAATTCATATTGTGAAGTCGGTTGAGCACCTTCGATAATCTTTAAAATCTATGACACGGTGAGGAGGTTTCAGGCATAGGTGCTAGGACTTATGCTAGACGTGTCGACATGTCATTAGAGTCCTGGATTACAGCGTGGTATTCTTCTCCTCCATTCAATTTCAAATCGAGACACATTCACATCATACCGAGCGTTGGATACAAGTGAGTTACGGTCGTGCTAATACTTTTGCAAGCGCTTTCTCGACATCGAGATCCACGAATCTATCCCCACACCCACATTGAATGTCTGGCTACTTTCCACTTCTACCTTTACCTTCTTGCTTCGCAGCATCACATAACTTACGTAATGCCTCTCCCATTACCAACCGAGCCTTTTCCTGTCTCCCTATTTGTTGGGCGTAAGGTTTCAATGCCTTTATACCTAGCTCAAGACTTTTCTCTTTCGACATGAATGGGACTTTGATCGATTCAGTCGTTGTTAGACCTTAACCAACCCTATTTAATCAGCTTCTCAGATAATAGCTTGGTGAGAATGACAATGATTGGCCTCGTTTAGCACTTTTAGCAGCGTCTGCTCGATGACAATCGGTTCTTCAGCCATTCCGCTCAGGCCTGGATAATTCGTTGCCATCTCTTCAACCTGGAGTCCAATTACCTTGAGTCATTGAGCACTTTACTTTGATCATTGTCGTTACTGACGCTTTAGGGATGATTAGAAATGCTACGAGTTATCACTTACGCATTAGTATTAATGTGTACAACAGAGGCTGCAATACAAGAAAAAGCATACGTTGAGCACACCTAATAGGCCGCCAACTACAAAGCCTCCCCACATAAATTACTTTGGAAAAGCACTTCCTCTTTTGTCATTATGCTCTCTATATGAAAGAGAAGATACCTCATTTTAACACTTCCTAGGTAAGATCAGATTGACGTGCGATTCATAATATTAGCTACATAGTCTGATATTTTGGAATTAGCCACACAAGAGAAGGACGCATACTCTTCTCCAGATCGAACAAGTATCACGCCGAACTTACAACTCGAACGCAGTACTATTATCCTTTAATATGACACTATGCAAATATCTTCCAATTTCACTTATGAATTCATCGATATCATCTTCAGATTGCGTATTGCTGATATGTATATTTCCAACGGTGTATGATGATATGGAGCCACTGGAATTTCGCGAAAATTAGCTGCAGTGGAACTCCACCTCAAGGCTTGAATAATATACAAGACTTGGGATCACAAATACAGAATTCGTCGGTTTGTGTTTCGTGGAGCCTCAGCGCTAAACAGCAATAAACTTTCCGTTTAACCTTCTCATCCTCACGGAAAACCACAGAATCACCAAGGGAAACTTGAAAGCCCATGGAATGTGGCTTTCTGTTTTGTTCTTGCCTGCTGAGGTGCTGCGGCGGGTTAGATATTGTTGGATATCATGCCCATCGTTTACAGGCACCAGCTGTCTTTAGCGCATGAAAAATTTCATGCCATGATAATTTAATTGGAACTCCCAAGACTTTTGAAATTTAATTGTATGCAAGAAACCACCACACTGTCTTCACTGGATAGTGCATTCATACTCACTAAAAACGATAGTTCGTCCTTAGAAGAGGTGATTGAAAACGCCTGATGGTAGTTTTGTCAACTGCTTACAGCACTGCCTATTTGAGATGCAATATTCCGAGTAGAGACATGCTCCTGACGTTTAATTCGTGCCACTTTTTCATATAGTGGCGGGGTGAAGTCTCGGTGCGACTTAAACAGCTGGGCTGCATCCGTACGACTACTAAGCCTCGCGACAGCCTTGATGGTAGGATTTTATAGAAAAGCTCTGCTTGTCCACATTTATGCTGCCAAAAGGAAGTCCAGCCTATTTGAAATTGTTTTGTTGTTCATATCAAACTCAATTTTGAAATAACTTCTCACGATGGCAGAAGTCCTCGGTGGTATTGCCAGTGGGATCAGTATCGTGCAGCCCGGGGGGAACCTTGCGTCTGGCATCATCAAACTTAAAGATTACTGGGACCAGATCGAGGACGCACTGGATAATATAGCCTTTCTCATGCGAGAGATCGAAAGTCACCAGGTCATTCTGCGTAGTATTCTCGAAACGCAGGCAAGAGTTAGGTATCCAAATCAAGCTACCGGAGGATTTTTTGAACATAGCATAAAACTATGCCAAAATGCTTGTAGAGAGTTAGATGACCTTGTCACCAACCTGGCGAAAGATGTCAGTTCCAACAGGAAATGGAGACGGAAATTAGGATCTACCAAAGTTGTGCTGAAAGCAGACGAACTGAAGAGGTTGAAAAAGAGAATGAAAAGCGCCTCCAGATCCTTATATCTAGCTATCTCCGGGCAGACCAAGTAAGTTGCTATGGAATTTGTGAATGGAGTACTAACAAGCCAAAGTACAGTTTTACAACAGCAATCGTCGACCATAATCTCAAGTGTGCAGGCCTTAGATCATTTATTGATACAATTTCAAGGTCATGTTTTCTATCCACGCGTACCAGAGTCTATATCTAAAGCATCGATGAATAGCGCAGTCTTACTAAGATGGTTGCCGTCGCGAAAAAGTCAAGATCCCATGTTCCGATCATGGATGGCGTGCTTAAACAGTCTTCTTTCGAATATCTCGAATATGGCTCTACCAGCTCTTCTACATGGATGACATACCTGTTTGGATCATTCCAAAGTCGAAAACGGGATCAAAAAGACCATACAGTGAAGGTCCAGGAATCGAAAGCTGTCTATCTCCTTCCAGCATGGATTTCCATCACGGCATGGCAACGTCTGTACATCAAAGACTTATCTTTCTTGAGATGGAACTTTGAGATCCAGTCTTATCGTACCTTGGACTCAAGCTCAATATTCTTTCAATCCATAATCAATGGTGATGTTTTTAATGTGAAAAAAATGTTACAGGAAGGAAGAGGCTTTTTAAATGATAGATTTTATTTCAGTATTTTTTTTTTTTAAATATAACTGTCTATCCATACAAACTGAAGCTGATAAAGTTTTTGGGAGTGACACCTCTTCATGTGAGTCCTATGACCGTCTATGAGTCTGTCTCCGCTTCCAAGTGTCTAATGTTTCACAGATTGCGGCGTACAATTCTCATATTGATATGTGCAAATTGCTTCTTTTGGCAGGTGCTGATGTTTCAGCTGGTGACCATGCCTCAGGGTAAGAGCTAGATTGACTCGATGAATTTTTTGGCAATAGCTGAATCAAATCAAGTCGCACACCTTTGGGACAGGTAGTAGCTTTAGCGGGCCCCCCCTACACGATGGAATACAGGCTCAAGCAGGAGCCTTTTGAAGTAGTTCGCATCCTGACTGAGAGGGGCGCGGATGAAGAGCTTCTGGAAGATACGACCATTTTCGAGTCTAGTCATGGACCTGAGGATGTATTCAATTACATTCAACACCACACATTTTGGAAGGAGCCTTCATTTGCAGAAAAGCGCATCGTTTTTACGAGAATGATTAAAGAAAAAGGTCTATGGGCAGATGGGGCCCAATTAATTAGATCATTTCTTGGTGGACCGAATCTCTCATCACGCATTATGCTACACAGAACTGAGACCCCAATTATCGAATTATTCGGAATAATGTGGGTGAGACTTGCAATAGTGAGGAGTTTTAAAGCTAAAGAACGTTGGAATGATCCAATGCTTGTTCAGTCATCTAAGTCATGGGAAAAGCTTGTCCGTGAAATGACAGCGTCTGGAATTACTCTCCATGGTCCTTATGGTCCTTCTTGTTACGAAATGACACCTCTACAAGGATCTCTAGTAGATTCTTTAGGCGTATTTGGGATAAGTCACTGCGAAATATTATTAGACTGGCTAGAAATTCTTTTTTTGAGTTAATGTCGACCTTGAACGGTACGGAAGGAAAGAAATGGCGTTGTTTAAGCGCTATAATAGAAAGAACTGGGCACCGCTATTATTCTGGACTCCAGTGACTCACACGGCACAAGTGAACTACGTATACACGGCACCCGCGGACCGCATCGACTGGAAGGTGAAGTGCAAGTGGGGATATTCTCATATCGTTGAGTTTCGCTACGGTCCTCGTCCAGAGGATTGGAATTTTTGGTTCTCAGAGCCAACGGATCAATTTGCTGGAGACTTTGGTCCCTTATCGAAGACCCCCCTCTAGCTAAACTTATTCCGGGAGCATGGGTGGACTAGTCTTCGCGCCTCTTACACGACTTCTATAGTTAAAGAGCAAGGTGTGGGTAGCTTATAGACGCATCTTTGGTACGCGAATAACACGCGAGCATCACTAAGCTTGCCGGGTTATTCCATGTCATGGTTCTTTTCACATTCGGAAATACAGTGCATTTTTAATTGTGGATTGGTGGTTTCTACGTCAGCTGATACTTCTAATTTGTATTTCCTATTGACATCTTGAAATAACTAGTATTTCAAATGACTGCCGTATCAATAAGTCAGTTTCCTAAATTTTGTTTTGAATTTTTCGCATGTGAGCCTCAGCTTTTGATTTGGGATACGGAGCATGTATACTGGATTTTCGTTTGCCTTTAGCTAGCCAAATTATTCAATTTCTATGAACCTTTAACTTAAGACTCCAAAACATAAACGCGGACTCCACCTAGATTTACTATCTCGCTTGCCATTTCCACAACTTTGCCGGCCGACTACCTTGGGCTTAAGCTTCAATGATTGGTGCTCTGTATGTATCTCTGATAATTTTATATTTTTTCCCTCAAACTCAGGCATCGATAGGGCACGACTGTGCCCTAAATCGCATATTGAATCTTTTCGTTGAATATTGATATCGTGCATGCCGCCGGCTTTATAAAAATTTCTGCGACTTTCGAGGTATAGGTGACTCGAAAGTGAAACCAGGATTAGATATTTGTAATCTGTTCAAGGTATTTGATTTTTATAGGGTAGATATCATATCTCGTTTGGGTTTTATGGGGTAATTACTTAGCAATATTGTTGGGTGTTAGGGTACTGCAGGGTAAATATCATGATATATTTATAGGATAATGAAATCACTGATCAATATACTTCAATCAAATAGCCTCACGTGTTAGATACCCCGCAATACACTGACATCCAGAGCATTTCATTGAATTCCTAGTTACGCTACCTTGTATAGCTCGAGCAGGGTGGGTTTTCGGCCGGTTTTAGCTCGGGTTACCCGGTATACCCTACCCTTTGCCTAAACCTGGCACTGTGAAATGCATCGATACAAATTGCTTTCACTTCTTTGAGAACTCCAGCACATAACAAGTGTCATAATGATTATTAAATCTATTCATTTTAAATAGAGAAACTGAATGCAGCCTAAAGACTGTTACAGACAGTTAGAAGAATATATATAAGGGGCAAAGCACGGTCAACTCCGCCTCCACAAATCTCGTCAATCCTCAACGCAACACTTCATTACTTTTCCTCTAGCCCCGCCACAACTCTCATAACTAGAACTATGGGTATAAAACCATAGGGTCAACACCTTGAGCCGTTCCCAATGTAGTCTCATATTGCAATTTCCACCACTCGACTCTCTGGCGGTCCTGCATAAACTGTCTGAATTGACTAGTTTGAGTAGTGTTACTTGTGTACAAAAAGCCACCAATATCCAAACTTTTCCTGACTGATCCCTGAGTGGCATTCTTCTGGTTCTCATCACTTGTCATCCAAGCTAAGAACAATTTAGCAGTATTCGGTCTCTTAGAAGAGGCAAAAGCCGCAGCAGTCTGAGTCCATGACATGTGTTGCTCTGGAGCCTCTGGAACGACGGAGTGAATGGTTGTTGCATTTTCAGGAGGGTAAGAGGTGAATGTGAGAACACGTCCTTTCGGTGACAAACCGGAAGCGGATGCGTTGGCGCCGTTATGGTTATCTCGAATAACGAAGCCAGGAGTAGCGGTACCGCGGACCCATTGGACGTCTTGGTTTGCCAATTTCTCCAACCACTCAAACCCATACTTTTCAATGATAATGGAGAAGAGATATGCGATCGCGTCGTCATCGTTAGGATAGGTCGCCACAATTTTACCCTTCCATTTGGAATCTAAAAGGTCGGCATAGCTTTTTGGAACCTCAGATTCTGATACATAGGTGCTATCATAGACAAAAGATCCGAAGCTGTCTGAAAATAGAGTAAATACGAGAATTCTGCGGAATAGATAGTACGGATAAATACTTACCAACACTAACCGGCAAAAAGGCACCGTCAAGATCCTTCTCTCCCGAATACAAATCCTCAAAAGTTGGTGGCTTGTAGAACAACAAACGACCTTCCTCCTTCCATCGCTGAAAATCATGGAGAGTTTGAAGCATGGCAATATCGACAGTCTCGCTGTTATTCCAGTATGCGCGATCAATCCGGCTGTCGTGGTATTTCGATAGGTCGACAGTGAGATCAAGCGAGATCTTTGGGAATCGTGCGGCCCAGGCATCTCTAATACCCTGACCTTGAACTCCGGCTGGTAACTTGTCAATACATATCTGTATGGTTGAAGACTTTCGCGTTCAGCGCCAGTCACGGGAAAGTTTACTTACCATCACCACCTGCAGCTACGACCAATTTTCGATCTTCTTTAAGAGCCTCGGAGTAGAGTTTATCGATCGATGAAGTATCAATCTCGACAGGCTTGAGTCGAGCAAGTGAGGTGCCGAGTATGCTGCTCACAGCAAGGAGTCGGGTGGTTGGGAAATACATTGTGAGATAAAACCAGACAGGATGCTTTCAAAACTAGAAAAGAATGGCCTTGATTCTTAGTTTGCTGCGGAATAGAATAGCACTACAGAGAGAGGAGAGAAGCTCTTATATGTGTGCTCCAAGAAAGAAAACATGGGTGAGCATGTCGACAAGGCAGACCATCATCGTATCCAAAAAGCTCGCCATCTTTGGATGGCACTTGCACTATCCCCAATTCAACCCTGATGCTCCTGTATGTATTTTACCTTGCATGACTTCTAAGGATTAAAAATTATGATAAATCACACTAAACCTCTAATGCACGACTCTTTTCAACGGCTCCCACCTGATGCAATGCAGCGCTAGTGGGTCCCGCTGCGGTAGTTTAATGGATTGATTGCCGGTATTGGTACCGGTATGGAAATATCAGCCGGTAAATACCCTGGATCGGCTGGTCCCTGACTAGGTAGAGTGCGAAAAGATGGGGTATGCTCCGCACCGAAGCCCGGCCGTCAATAACCTCATTGAAATGAGATAACTCTAAAAAGAAATTTGAGCCAGTGATATCATACTTAACTTTCGGTGATAATGATAAGCTTCTTAACCTTGAACATCAGGAAATACACTTGCTTAATTCTAGATAGTTAAGAACTCAGTAACTAATAGAGCTAAAACCCAAGAGTCTAAAAAGTGCTCCCTTTGAAGCGATTCCAATTATAAGACATAGCTTTGATGATAATGATGATGGTGATGATGATGTCGATAATGATGAGATTCAGAGTCAAAATATTGTGGAAAAAAGATTAAGAGATTCCAGTCTTTGAAATGTCAAAGCTCTAGCCTTACGCGTCAAAATATCAGTCCTTCCCCAAACAAGTAAGATGCTCGCTTAATCTTCGATTCCCCCGAAAACTCTATCATATCTAGCATAGATTGACAGGAACTACTTTGTAAATGTTACTTCAAATAGCCCTACCTGCAAAAGCTAAGCCCGTACGGGAATATGTTGCATGCGTTTCCACAGAATGGATACCTACGGAGGTCCAAAACATATTGCCACACCGCCTTAGATTCAGGGATAGGGTTGGGTGGCAGAATGATTTGGCTGATGGCAAAACAAAGGCGGTGTAAGAATATACACACCGTAATATTGCCGTCCGGAGTAGGGTTAGGCTGTTAATATTATATAGTTTAAATATAGATCAAAATTTTGACTTTTATATATATTTTAATTTATATTATATAAAAATCAAAATTATAAAATAGATTAAAATTATTTCAAAATTAATTAATTATATCATTATTTTGATCTTTTAATAATTTTATCTTTAATAATTAATAAATGAATTAAAAATTAAAACTTTCTAATTAATCAGTTACGATCACGTGCTTGATGTAATGTATAATCTAGTTCTGTTCTATGTAAAGGGCTCATCGCTAGTGCGAAGTAGTCGGGGGTATCATTGCCCGTCTACCGAGACAGCCAACAAAAACGGCAATGCTTATACGATATTAAAGTGGAATGTTAGGAATAGTCCCTCTCATTGGCTAACTACATCAAGGTTTTCGCCGACAAACTAGGTTATATAGGAAGGTGTTTTGTGTTATCTGATTGCATGTGTAAACTCTATGTAAAATCAAAATCTGTTATACTCTAAGGGGAGTTTATTAATTTCCTAAGTCATTGGTGAGGAACTCCATGGTCTTTGGTCCCTGTCCTCCTGCAACTTCAAGAAACTGTAGTAATCCAAATCTGTCTTGAATCTTTTCCCGATTCGGTTATTCATGCTTAGCCCGACAGTACTCATGGTTAAACCCGATAGTACATTCCCTTATCACATCTTCGATTGTAGAAGAAATGTAGCACCGAAACTCGGTGGATTGAGGTAGGCTATCACAAGTAGCTCCAATGGAATTAGAGCTTTACAACTTGAAGAAGAGAAATTTTCATCTGATATTCTGCCTTATAAAATAAGGCTACTTGATATTTTCTTAATTGAAAAACGCGCTGAATCCGCTGGGTTTTGACGATTAGATCAAGCACCAACAAAAATCTTAATTTTAAGCTTAGACCCTGAACCTACGTGAAGACAAGCTTGGCGTGGGGGAGCCGTTGACCCCGCTTAGCATCCCTATTAGGCCTCTTGGCGTTATGACTACCGGTATGGCGTGTGCTGCAAGGAGTGATTATAGAACGTAGGGATATGAAGTGGCGTGGCAGGAAAAAACATATGCAGGTGAGGAGGCTGAGGATAGGAAGCGGTGATTTCAGATTGAATTCTTATTAGACATAGAAAGCTAGCATACATGGATGTCCAATTCTATGAAGCCTTTAAGGATTTGACAACATCTAGACTTTCCAAACCAGGGCGACAATCCATACAAGATTTCAAGTCATTGAAGCTATGTATGTTCAAAGGAACCTTTCGGGCAGTTTCGAGTCAATACTTTCATCGGTGGATGACACACATCTCACGAGTCTTAAGTTTGGAATAGTTAAATGAGCCAAGACCTCTCAAATTATCTTTACTAGGATCTTAAAAGGCCGGTGTAGTCCTTTGCTCTCTCTTTGACTCATCAATGTCTCACGGCATCGAATTTTATATTACCATCAGTGCTAACAGCGAGCTGCAGAAAACAAAACAATCACTATTGCACATGCAAATGCAAATGCAAATCACGTCAACCTCTGGAATCCACACAATCTTAAAAGAGTCTTTCCAATCTCCTTCCTATCTGATCTATTCTCCATCAAGGTGTCATTGCAGTAGACTAAATTCCAGCTCAAACACAACAATTCCCATTTGACATGGACAATTCATCATGAGCTCAGGAACCACAAGTGTGCCAGCAGTAACGAGTATGGTACTGAGATTCAGGTAACTCTACCCATCAAAGCAATCAAATACATTCCTATCTCCGTCCACAAGATAGAAACCCCCTCAAAACATTCCAGCTCTCTCGCATCCAATAAACTGGACTGGAGATCTGTCCCAGAATCTTCTGGCTAAGAAACCCACGGAACTCCGTGTCAAAGACCTATACCGCTTCTCACATGATCAACAAATTAAATGAGATCAGGTTAGAATCGTGGATAGGAGCAAAGTGATTTTATTTTAATCTTCCACGATCTGGAAGTATTGTAAGATTACGACAAGTGACAATACATATGATGGATACCTACACAATACATTCTCACAACTTCAACTTCTTATTGAGAACTCCAAGTAATGTAGACTGCTTACTTATATTAAGTATCGGGAGCATGAAGTTCGTGATTAACCATCATCTATCATCCATCAAGCATCGAAAAGACCCATGAACTCCAAGTCTCAGGCTGTCTTCTCTCATCACACCTCTTCTGTAACTTTGAACACTTATCAGTAGTAAGTTTCAATACAGATAAAGAAGTTCATAATGGAATGTACAAGGACACCCTCAAGGTATTCGATCCATTAACACACACCAGAAATTACTACGATACTATTGCCAACAAGTTTCACAATGATTTCCCTTCGAGGAACATGATCTAGATCTTACTTCCATTGAACATACAAGAAGACCTCATCAAGCTCCTACTAGAGTCTAGAAGTGATAGAACGAATTTACTCACAAGCTTATTCGTCTCATTGACCTAGGGTAGAAAATGTCGAGGTGGTTATTCATGCTTCTTTCTTTGCTTATATCATAATTGTGATATATCTTCAAACAACTTGCTTGTCATTCTACACAGCGCAAAATAAATCTCACTCCAATTACAACCTCGCACGTCTCTGCATATCATAAACAATATCCCTTTAAAACCTATATACAAATCTACCCACTAAAGCCTCACTTCCAACCCTCACTTCCAACCCTCACTTCCAACCCTCACTTCCAACCTCTCACCATCTACTCAACTCCTAAAGCTAAAATCCTACCTACATCCCAAAACACCCCTCCATCACCATAAAATAACATAACCCATCCCAATCATCAATAACGAAAATATCAACCATACAAACACACATAAGCATAAATAAGCATAAGAATAAACACCATCCATTCCAGCATCAAACTTCAAATCTCTCCAGATTTCCAAAAATGGCTTCTCCCAGTAAGATTTTTGCTGGAAAGATCATTACGATTATTGCTACCTATATTTCTGAGAAAGGTATCCGATTGCAGGAATGCGAAGGGCTCGTTGTGAATGACAGAGCGAGTTAGATGGCTATTGAGTCTGTGATTACTAGGAGTACAGGGTAAAGTAGGAGGGGATCTATGAATATTAATATCAGATTCTATGGGGAGGGGGGATTTCCAGCTCTGATTGAATGGTTACTGTTGGTACGAGAAGGATACGGAAGACGTAGCACCCACGGATTACGTAGGTCCTGTATGTCTAATTGTATTCTGTCTAAAGAGCTAGCTACATATTGAAAGTAGTAAGTCTTATATAGACTTACTAAAAGAGCTAGTCTCTTTCGCGTTCGCTTAGTTCTTTATTACAGTAGTAATTGAATTGAAGTCATTCACTTCGTTCACACAGTTACCTTCGGCTGGGTCCCCGACTCTTGTGCTCTTTCAAGTTGAATTGATAGATTCTATATAATATCAAGAATTTCCGTAATTATTAGATTTATAATATAAAGGGAGAAGAAATAAAATATGAAATTAGGAGCTAAATCTGCTATATAATGACTTTTAAAATTCATTTAAATCTATTTCCCATGAGTGCAGGATTATTTTAAACATCAATTTTCTACACTCTGTCATTTTATTGACTTGGTCACGAGAAACAAGAAACTGTTTGTGTGTATAGTTATACATAAACTTTCCACTCCGTCAAAGACTCAAAGTATATCCAAGCAGAAGATAAAAAAAATATATGAAATTGCCGTGCTAGTATCTTTTCGTTTTCCATTAAAATCTCACAAGCCTACAGAGTAAGTGATACCAGATAGAAAAAAATGAGTAAATATAAGAGCGGTAATTGTCCTTATCAACTATACAGTATATGAGTAACAGAAGTTAACGGACAAAAATATGAATGTTTATAAATATATGTATTATACATTTCATCCATTTCTAGATACCAGATACCAGAGATTATCGATCGAAACAAGTTGACAGAAAAAGAAAGAAAGAAAAAAAACAAGAAAGAAAATGTATTTGAAATATTTACTGAAATTTCTCTCGATAGGAATGATTTGATACCAGAGTATCGCAGTGCGAGATGGGAGTCCGGAGACTCAATACGGAATGAGTGGGTCGCGCACACCTTCCTCACTACCTATCAATCAATATAGATAAACCCACGAAGTCGAGAACCTTCTTGAAGAGATCAAGGTCTCTCGGCATGTCGAAGTGATGCTTAAACTTCAGGAATATCTAGATTGGAAAACAGTGACATAATCGTTGGTTTTATGAAAGGGCAAGGAGTAGACTAGTGGCACCACAAGACCGTAAGATTTATTGGCAACATTTAGCACCTGTTATGTTTTAACAGCATGCATGAGAAGAAAATGAAGCTTACAAAATAATTAGTGCAATCGCCACTATATAAGCACGCCATCCTCAATACTTTCCTCGCAGCATAGATCATCAGCCGAAAAACTTTCCTTATGGCATACAAGATAAGTCCGATAAAATCACATCTGATTTTGCGGCCAAAACCAATATCTCTTATTCAGTCCATACGAAACTACCCGATGATATGCTGGTATCCCGTGATTACTACTCACAGTCTCCGTACATCTGTGTTGAAGAAATTACATATTTGAGCGATGTTTAGCGAGTATATATGCTCGCTTTAGCCTTTTCCAACCTTAATGGGAACATATTGCTATGTTTACTAAATAATATTGAATGAATAAGCTGTAATATGTGCATCTGCATCAGGAATTCGGGATGATGGTTTTCGAATTGGGCGGGTTTAATGCAAAATGGTTTGACAGAGCTATCATCGAGAATTGCATCGAATCATAATCTTGATGCCTTGATTAAGGTATGTAGAAGAGTTGTATATGGGGACACTTTTCCCTTGATACTAGAACAAAGCCACTCAAAGAAAAGACACCGACAAACAAAAGTTGTATGATAAGCAAAATGATGCTGTCTAAGTCATGACTCATTTGCCCTCGCTCCATTGAACCTCGCCACCACAATCCAACATTCATCAAGTCCTCTAACCTGGAATATTCTTCATGCCATAGAGGTCCCAGTCTTCGATCCACCCCATATCTACACATTTCCATCTACATCATACACACTCCTGCATGCCCATCAAGTGCAATTCTCATTAACGCACCCGTTAATATTGAAATATCATATGCACTAGCAGACTGGATATCTGAAATGGTCGACAACAAAACTCTCACCTGCATCTATATTACTCACGGATGCGGCGACCATTTCTTTGGCATTCCAGTCCTCCAGCGACGTTCCTCTGGTGTAATGGCTGTAGCTACCGAACAAACTATCGCACAAGTAGCCTAAAAATTGAATTATGCTTAATTTGTCAAGCTCTGATCTTCCTCGTTTCCGATCAGATACCTACGCAGAATGAAAGAATTCAACGTTGCCGTTTGATGGAAAATTCTATCTCGAGGATCATATGCTTCAGGCTGTTGAAGTCGGACAATAGGACATATATAAAACTACTGTTTTATACGTTCCTTTACTAGAACTTGTGGTGACTGGAGATGCTGTATATGGAGAATATTTCCAACATCTCGTTGAGACAAACATTTCCGAGTTGAGAGCGGAATGGATATGAATCATTGATAAGATTGATAATTTACAACCAAAGATTGTTGTGCCTAGTCACAAGCAGATTTGAGATGGGTATGGAACGGGTCATTTTGAAAAGACGAGACAGTGTATCAAAGACTGAGCGAATTTAATCGAAGTCGCAACGAATGCTAGGATTTTGAGAAAAAGATAACCACTTTATACCCGCAGAGAATCGGGAATTGAATCCTGGAGCTTATTATTGATGAGGTACTCCCAAATCAAACCAGTATGAAAGGTAAAACCTATTCCAGCACCTTTGATGTAGGAGATGGAAGATAGTTGTGATCTGTAGTAAAGGTTACCAAGAAAAACGGGAAATATTCCGTAGCAGTCAAATCATTCAATAATGACCTTAGCTAACCAGAGAAGCAATCCGCATCGGTATATATGTCGTTAAATGAAGCAGACCTCTGTTTTCAAGAAGTAATAGTCACAACAAAAATCCTGTGTTGAAAAACAATCATCCACGCCTCATTACCGTGCACC
>NW_001820830.1:144476-149285 GCF_000146945.2 Sclerotinia sclerotiorum 1980 UF-70
ATACCCAAACCGATATACCCCACATAACCTACCACCCAACCCAACATAGCAAAAACATCCCCATCCCCATGCCTATCCCCAAAATTCCCATCGCCAAGCACCTTATCAATACAATAAGCTTGCTTTGCTTACCTTAACCCTTATCAGTCAGTCAGTAAGCTTTGAATTTATTTCCCCGAGCATTTCCGTTATCAATGTTTCGTAGATCAAAGCGGTGATTTAACCTGTTACTTATATGATGATTTGGGTAAGGGATAAGGTAAGTCTTACTAGGTACGAGGGTGATGAATAATGAATAATGAATAGTGATGATGGTAGGAATAGGGAGGAACGCTGTATATGTAGGAGGGAAGTGAAAGGAAAGGAAAAGGGGAAGAGGGAGAGTACTTGCCAAGGAGATCGCGTAGATAGTAGGTAGTGTACTTGATTCTCGAGATCTTATAGGTTTCCAAGGGGATGGTAAGGTTATGGTGGGGTTTTTTGTGATAAGGATAGGTTGGGAATTTGGGTTTTGAATATGGGGTTGAATAATTAATAAAATACTTGAGAAGTCAAGTTCTCAATATAAAGTCTAGTCCTACCATGCATAAAGTATTTCATTTCATGTTTCTTCCACTTCCGCAAAAAAATCCAACCTTGTACAACTTACCATTAATCGAAACCCATCCCATCCCAAAGCACAATGAGCACACCCATCTTCAACCTCTCAATCCCCAACGGCGGAAACCCCCAACTCATAGACGTCAACGCGCAATATTCTGGTTACGAATTCCACTACACGTACATCATCTTCTGCGGATTCATCGTCTGGCTCATCATCCCCGGAATCGGTCTTCTTTACAGTGGACTTGCACGGCGAAAATCAGCTCTTACTTTACTCTTCCAATCGCTTCTCGTAGTGGCAGTAACGACGTTTCAATGGATGTTTTGGGGCTATTCTCTTGCGTATTCGCGGACTGCGGGTCCATTTATTGGTGATCTAGCGAATTTCGGTTTGAGGAATGTGATGGCTGCTCCGTCGTTGGGTAGTGCGGTGATTCCGGAAATCGTGTTTTGTTTGTATCAATTGCTGTTTTGTGCGTGTACAGTTCAGATTGTGGTTGGTGGTGCTTTTGAGAGAGGAAGGATTATGCCAAGTTTGGTGTTTGGGTTTTGGTGGGCTACTGTTGTTTATTGTCCGATTGCTTGTTGGACTTGGAATCCTAGTGGGTGGTTGTATAATGTGAGTTTTCACCAAACCGTGAGACCTCCTGGAGGAGATATAGACTAACAAATAAAAGCTTCCTTCTTTGGATTTTGCAGGTGGTGGTCCAGTTCATATTGCATCTGGATGGTCTGCATTGGCATATGCTCTCGTATTAGGAAAACGCAAGCACACTGGCGAGAAGTCTCATGGTAGACCACATAATACTACACTTGTTTTCCTTGGTACAGTACTCATTTGGTTTGGATGGTTTGGTTTCAATGGTGGTAGTGCTTTGAATGCCTCCATTAGAGCCATGCTCGCTGCATTCAATACCAATACTGCTGCTTGCACTGGAATGCTTGGATGGGTTCTCGTCGATTATATAAAACATGGTGGGAGATTCAGTCTTGTAGGAGCTTGTGAGGGAGCAATCGCTGGACTTGTAGGAATCACTCCTGCTGCAGGATATGTTTCCGTTTGGTTGGCTGCAGTCATTGGTTTCATAACTGCAGTAGTCTGCGCATTATTACAAAACGTAAATGAATGGCTTCATATTGATGAAGGAATGGACGTCTTCAAACTTCATGGTATCGGTGGGATGGTAGGAAGTATTTTGACTGGAATATTCGCTACATCTTCTAGTATGTATTCCCATCCTTGGTGTCATGATACTTATACTAATCATTGAATAGTAAGCATGCTTGATGGAGTAACCTCGGCCTCAGGTGGTATTGATGGAAATGGTATTCAAGTGGGTAAACAATTCGCAGAGATTACCGCCATTTCAGCCTACTCATTCATAGTGTCTTGTGCTCTTCTCTATATCCTGAAATTCATTCCAGGAATGCACTTGCGTGTAACAGAAGAGGCTGAGATTCAAGGCTTAGACATGGATCAATTCTTTGACGAGCAAATTGGTGATTGGGCAATATTTGATGAATTGGATCAGAGGAAAATGGTATTGGATGGGATCTCGCCAGGAACGCCACAGGTGCAAGAGGTACAAGAAAGGGTAGAACAGACTAAGCAATCTTAATTGAAGAACGGGAAGGACGATATATAGCACCACTTCCTATAGATTAGAATAGGACTTCGTTTGGTAACCTTACTATTGTGGTGTTATACCTTTGACGTGCTTTACTGTAGCAGACACCGAGTTCA
The DNA here is from genome assembly GCF_000146945.2 of Sclerotinia sclerotiorum 1980 UF-70. Lineage (NCBI taxonomy): Eukaryota > Fungi > Ascomycota > Leotiomycetes > Helotiales > Sclerotiniaceae > Sclerotinia > Sclerotinia sclerotiorum. The sequence goes on from NW_001820830.1 coordinate 146,824, forward strand.
GATACACGAATGGCACTTGTAATCCTCGAAGGCGCCGCCAGTCTTGATTATGATTCTGGAAACGTAATGGTGTTGGAGGTATAGTTTCTTTTTGTGGCCCATCGTTGTATCCATCATGTGGATTGTAAGATTACTTTTCGACTGGAAATTCTCGAAATAGCTACAATTTGAGAAGCTATCGCGCCATGAAAAGTTTGGATTGTGATCCGGTTCTATTAACGGAAATCAAGGATTGTTAGTCAATTTAGCATTTTGGCCGGTCAGAATTTGTGGTTCTGTATACGTTGAGTGAGGATTCTCACAAGATCTTTTCCATCCTTCGAAGACAACGAATACCCTTGAATGAGGTTTGAATGAGGGTCCGCGACGATAAATTTCGTATATTACCCCGAACTTCATTGAGGTTCAGCATTTTTCCAATTTACATAGGCACCTTTTTCAAATAAGGAATTGTGGCGCCCGAGATTCCGGGCGCTTAAAAAGATGAGTACATTGAGTGAGATGAGGCCAAAAATTATATTAGAGTCAACGGATTGAGGTCAAGGCCGAAAAGAACGATACCTTTCTGATCACATCTAGGTGGTACCTAGATCATATACAGCTTGTATCGCCGTGATATTTTTCTTGATATCCCATTTATGGTATTTGGAGATCCACTTGAGCTGAGAAGGCTGGGAATGGGAATCGGAATCATGCATCTCTGTCTGTTGTTGACATCAACAAAACGCGTTTGAAAAGAAGAATAATGGGGAGTTTGATTAAATGATCTGGTTGGCGCATACTCCACCACCCAAAAATAGAGTTCCTTTCTTGATTGAGGGTGAGATTTTAATATATTTATTAATCTATTGCCATGTTTCTTTGCTTGGGGATGTTGTGAAAATGGGGTTGACATTCTTCGTGTTTGTGTTTGTGCATCGGCTAATTGCAGACATTTTATAAGAGATTACTAACTAGTTGACCTAGCGACCCACACTACAAACATCATCACATCAACATCAACATCAACAAACATCCTGGGTGTGTACCCAAGCATAAAAACTTCAATATGCATGTAATCCTTCCTCCCGCACGGTGTCAAAACGGTATGGATATAACCTTTATTTGGTGCGGGGCAACAATCTACGAGCTTTGAGCTTGTCTTCTTCAAATCATGAAGGATCACCGAGGATGATCAGCATAGTCCAGTCAGCAATTTGGCTTAATATCAATGCAATGAACATCTCGACCTACCAATCAAAGTCTCGGGAGTCTCCCCATCCGATGAGTTGCAGCATTACCTGAGGTCGCATAATTTTCAGACAACCTTCCAGAACTCTTCCATTGGAACAAGGTTTAACAATCATGATATCTGATTTGTCAATAAGGTCCGGATCAATACATACGACGGCAGCCTTAGCCCCCATGCTATTTGCCATATGGTTTCCCACAGATCTTGGGATGAGCGACAGGGGAATGGCGGAGGACAAAGGTCAGAAAAATTTATATCCTGAGTGGGATGATGGTAAGCACAGACACGTTTTTGATATATTGATCAGTGTTTGTTTTTCTGATAGATATATAAAGTCGTGCAATAGTCACCTTTGATTATTATTCTGACTTTTCACACCATTCTCACTATCCTCTCCATCCTCTACTTCTTTCCAGACCTCCTCCTCCGATCTTCAAGCAATTCCAAAGATTCAAATGGTCATCTTCAAAGTCACTCCGTTGCTTCTGGCTGCAGTCACAAGCTTCTTGTCCCTTGGAGCTTTTGCTGCGACAAACTCTACTTCATCTGTCACCATCAACAGTGTCACATACAAGAGTGTTGAGCATATCGATAGAGATGTGGTTGTAATTGGTGGAGGATCCTCCGGAACTTATGCTGCAATTAGTCTACTAGACGCAGGCAAGACTGTGGCAGTAATTGACAATCAAGATCGTATGGGAGGCCACACAAATACCTATACCGATCCTAAAACTGGTCTTACTGGAGACTATGGAGTTAGTGTCTTCCACAACATAGAAATTGTCAAGACCTATGCCGCACGTCTCAACGTCACCTTGAAAGTGTCTGGCACATCAACTCTATCTACCGTCTATGCAGACTTCCGAACTGGTCTTGAGAACACCACCTACTCAACCGCGAGCTTCACTACTGGTCTTGCACTCTACATGGCACAATTGCAGAAATATCCTTATGTCGAGACTGGCTTTGACTTGCCAAACCCAGTACCTGAAGATCTCCTTCTCACCTTTGGAGATTTTGCAATCAAATACAACCTCGGCAATGACTTTCTCGGATTTTTATTCAGTTTTGCTGAAGGTCTTGGAGATCTGTTGTCAAAGCCCACTTTGTACGTTTTCAAGAACTTTGGTATGGGAGTTATCGACTGTCTTACCACTGGCTTCTTGGGTACCGTCGAAAATGACACCAGTCTAATTTACGAGCACGCCCAAGTAATTATCGGCGACGACAG
>NW_001820830.1:151500-288995 GCF_000146945.2 Sclerotinia sclerotiorum 1980 UF-70
ACTAATAGTAGAGTATACTAAATGATTGATCATGAGCACGAAGCTCTATACAAAGGAAATCCATCTTGATTATATAGTCCTTCATGCTTCGTGGCTCGAAGGGAGCGAGGGGATCGAGCTTCGATCCTTTCGCTCTCCTCGATCGAAGGGCTCGAGAGGCCAAGCCTTCGAGCTCTTCGAGTCCTCGCATCACGTGTTATTACTAATCCCGTGACCTAATTGTTACCTGTCGTAACGACCGAAGGTTTATAGAGTGGGAGGGGGAATTTTTAAAATTAAGTTTTATATTTATCTGGACTTAATGGTGATGAGTTAAAATACTAGCTAGATAAGTAGTTAGCTCAGAGGCGAAATCATAGTATTGGTGGTTTAAGTTATTCACAATGTATCGGAGAGTATCGATATAGAATGAGCGCAATATTTCCCTTCCTGTCTTCTCTGCTATATGTATATCTCGTGTATTTCCTTATATATACCTCTTCAATGAAAAATCATGGTATCATATCATAACAAACCCTCCAATCCCTCCCTAATCATCCATCTCATACCCACTCATTCTCCTTATTTCCTTTCCTTTCCTCCCCATCACCTATCACCCACCACATCCCCTCCCCTTCCCCCAAGAAAAAACCCCTATCTCAGCGGCCCATGCTGACCCTCTCCCGCATTCTTAACCCCCTTCGCTACCCTCGCCGCACCACCCTCTATCCCCTCTCCTACATCTTTAATCCCATCTCCTACCGGTTTACCTATTTCGAATTCGTCAATATGTATTTGATTTGCTCAATCATCTCTATTGCTTTTCTCAAAAAGGATGAGGAAGAGAAATAATAGAAAAAAGGAAGAAACAAACCAGCATTCCCCGTAACCCCATTAACCGTCTCTCCCAAACCACGTCCTACAGCTCCGACTACACCACCTACTGTATTTGTGAGGCCTGAGACGCCGTTGCTGTTGGGTTGTTAGTTTTTGCTTTATTTTGTTTTGTATGATGTTGAAAATCGAAATCATGAGTACGTCAAGTGCCAGTAGGAAAGATGAAGAAGGGAGGATGAACAGGCAGGAAAGATACTAGATGAAGAAACAAAACAAAACAAAATAAAACTTCATAAAAAAAGTACATATATAACATACCCAACAGTACTAGTAACCCAAGTAACACCACCCGAAACACCTGATTTATCATTGATAGGCATTTTTGTTTTTGTTTTTGTTTTTGCGTTTGTATTTGATAGTATATTTGGAAGTGGTAATATATTTCTTTAGATAGAGTTTAATATCGATAGATATATAGATGGATGAATGAATAAATAAAATAATTAATCCTCTTTTCTCTTCTTCTTCTCCTCTCTTCTTATTTATATACTATAGAGCTGTATACACAATCAACTCAAGATCTAACTGACGTCACAGCACAGCACAGCATAATCAGCAATCGGAACAACAGGGATCAAAACCAGATCTGGGTGGGGTTTATTATTATTTCTAGAGTACTGGTAAGCCACCGACTGCATAGCCGCCACAGGTTTTAGTGAGGTTGTTGGATGGGATAGAGTTGATAGGATAGAATTGATAGGATAGGTGGGTATGATGCGGTATGATGTCTGGTCTAGTCTAGTCTAGTCTACGATGAGAGTGAGGATGAGAGTATGAAAATTGCTTATTTAGCCTAGAGATTTGGGGTCGAAGGGATGAAAGAACAGTGGAATATGTATCATGGAAAAGAAATGTGAAAGATCGAGATATAGATGTTAAACGAAATATGATGACCACAGAACAAATCTGTTGTTGGGATGAGAAGTCCTTTTCATGTTTAGCTAATAGGTGGTTCAACCCAGACGACTAAATTCAATTCATCCCTTCAAATGAATTCCGAAGCACTACTCGAGTACAACCCTTACTACTCAATCTCATAATCCTCAAAACCAGCATCATCCTCATAATTCATTTCTCCATCTTCTCCATATTCGTATTCTACCCCATCATTCATCCCTGCATCATCCATACCATAATCTCCCGCTTCCATATCTTCATCTTCTGCAACAGAATATGACAGTGGAGCCATATCAGCGACACCATCAAGACCTGTATCCATTCCATCTTCGTCCTCTGGAGCAGCATTATTCATTAAATAATTTGTAAGTCCACCAGGAGGTCTTCTCACAATCTGTTTATCTGCGTTCACAGTCTTCTTCCTTCCACCATGTCTTATCTTTCTTCCATCAGGTCCAATACCTCTTAATTTATCTTCCGCAGCTAAGATCTCATTATCCTTAGCCATTTGATCTAATCTTTGCTGTCCATCTGCTCGACTCATTTTACCCGTTGCCATAGCTTTTCGTATCTGTGCTACTTCGGCTGCTTGTTTTTGCTTCATAATTGCTCTCCATTGTCGATTTGTATTTCTCCTTCGCGCCATTACAGTAACATGATCTCTCTCCCGTCTAGATTCCTTAATTTGAATCAAGGATTGTAAGAAGAATGCTTGATTTTTCCTCTGGTCAGAAGCTGCCACACCGACTGGTATTTTAAGTTCACGTATATTACCCGATCTCCAGAAATAATTGCGACGTTTCCCACCAGGACCTCCCGTAGGATCTTTATCTTCGACTTTTGTGTTGACAGATGTTATGCGTGCCGAGCTTGCAGCTAGTAAATCGACCTCATTGGAAACGGATTGTAAAATAGGTAATTTACTATTGGGATCGTGTGCCGTGAAAAGTAATTCTGTTCCCATATTCTCCTCCCATCGACATTGGTAGATATTTCCCTCATAGGATACGACTGGATTATCTTCATGCAGATCTAATATTTGTACTTCGGGTTTGAGTGTCTCCGGGGCTTCTCCTCCACGCTTGGTATCCGCGATAAAATTCGAGTATTGTTCTCCCGTTGATTTCTTTGCGACTTCGACCGGTTTTGATATAGATACCGGTTGTGTCTTTCCATCTTCCAAAGGTTCTTCCACTTCTTCGCCTTCTGCCGGTTCATCATCATCATCATCTTCTTCAACATTGGGTGATTTCTTCGCGCTCTTGCTCTTCGCTTTTCCTTTAGCCTTCGCAGGCTTTTCCTTATCAACTACGATAGTAGTCGAGTCACCAAGATGTCTTCGATGTTTACCAAGACCAGGATTTAACCATTTCTTCGCATTGCGACGAGGATGTGTTTGCGCCAACTTTCTTTTGACAGGAACATTTGGAGTAGTAAGATCGAGAGTTACATAAAATATCTACAGACGTTAGATTGATCGTAGAGAAGATTTCTTCCAAAGTGTACCTCTTTTTCTGTACTAGAGTATTCATACTCATATTCATCCTCGTCCTCTTCAACAATGTCTGCGACATTAATACTCATAGGTATTGAATATGGATCTTGAGGTGGGGCATCTGCTATTGAAGCAGAGCCATTGTGATTGGCCATTAAGGTCTATAATATGGATGTAATGTTCGATGAATAAGTAAAAGCAGAGGCATCTGGTATTATTGTCGTAAAATTTTGACAAAATGTAAATCTACTTGTTGAAAGGTTGTGAATGATGAAGAAGTTTTGGGATGAGAGCTTTAGATTCGCACGAAAAATTTGTTCTTGCCTGAGGCTAAAGTTATCTTTCAACCCCTCATCTTGAAGAAGCGCAAAATGGTGCCTTTTAAATATTACATTGTAAATTGAGTCGCCATTAATATTTTTTGTTTTTTACATGTGATTCAAGACGTGCTTCTCTTCAATGGATGTGCAAAACTCATAAACATGTAGATTGCTCCAAAAAATTGATATGAGATATCCAAAATGTGGTCTCAAATCGCTAATATAGATATGCAACAAACCTTCTAGCTATCAGTATCAAACTCTAATATGAACGTCTAAATCACCAACTTTGTGTTGAAAATCGAATAACTCAACAGCGACATTCTATATTCTTAGTCTTGCCGAATATTCTAATAGTTTTGCTTCTTCTCAATCTATGTATGAAATATTTATTTGTCCCGCTGCCTTTCAAGAGGTGTTATGTGACATGTAAAAAGGGGTCTTGGAAGACCTCAGACATGCAACAAAAAGATTTCAAATAACAAATTCACCAATCGATACTCTTAACTCAAACCTTCACTCGATACAAGCTTCGCAATTTCTCTCTTTGCTGCACGATAACACAACTTTCTCATAAGCACCAGTGCTCCTGTCAAGATGGCATGTGGCTGTCCATTATTCATTCGACATCCATTCATATTCCTCAAGAGACGATACCCGTGGCTTCGACTCCTGATGAGAAACTTTCCCGTCAAGTATATCTGGAAGCATCATTATCACTTCTCTAATGTTCCCATAATATGAGGAACGATAGCGTATGAAGGCTCAGTGGCAGGATACTTCAAATCAACCTTACTCCACTTTCCTACTTCTCTCAAAGATTTCCCAGTATCCCTTCTAAGTGAACATCCACCCAGGAAATGAGGCCAAGCCAGATTGACTAAAGCTAAGTATACGTACATTAGTTTCATTTCACCATTTTCATATATTTCCACTTACACTGATACTTCGAAGGCCAACCTTCCTGTTCCTTAACCACATGTTCATAAAGCGCCCAAATACCTCCCTTTCTCAACTTTTTATACAAATCTTTGATCATTTCCTCAGGTTGTCCAACACTACATAAACACAAAATCGTGACAACTGAATCAACACTTTCATCCTCAATTCCCCATTTGGTCAATCCTTCAACACCACATTCCACAATCTCATAGATATCGGTAAGACCGGCCTCTTTAATTCTCCTTCTCAACCCATCATAATGATCACGATTTGGCTCTACACCATAAATCTTTGTAACTTTAGATTTATCAAAGACATGTAACCACTATTTGAAATCAGTCACTTTCAAATCATATTAAAGCCCCTCACATCTTCTCATCAAACATCAAAAAAATCAAAAATTCCTACCTCGCCACTACCAGGTCCAATATCCAGCACGATACCTCTCGCTGCCTTGATCATAGGCTCTGCATTTTCACTCGCACTTTCCCTAACTCGCGGTCCGTAAACGGCCCAGAATCGTGCAAACCATGCATCTTTGATTCTATCCACAGAACTCAGAGTAGTAATGTTGGCTGAGGCAAGAAGAGAAATAATAGTGCCGGGTAAAAAGGTAAAGGAAACTATCATGAATTCAATGGGGAACCAAAGGTGTTGAAGAACATCTTTGATATATTCTTTGGTATTCATTGTGAAGATGAAGAATGAAAAATGGAGAATGGGAAGGTGGGGTAAAAAGAGAAAACGAGAGAAAATGTGAAGAAATGGCTAATAAGTGGGAAACGCAGCTTTTATAGATTTCGGAAATGTTGTCAACTACATGAGCAACCTAGGTGGGAAAGCATGATGGATGGATGGATATTGGTCAGGTTAGTGGGTTGTTGATTGGTAAATGGACTTATCTAGACTCCATTTGATACGTCCACCTTCATAAACACACCCACTTCTACAACGACATTACTGTTTCGTTCCTATATCCGTTTTCTAAATCCGTATACCTTAAACATGACTCACTAGATTGATATTTGACTTTGAACTTGGATGTCATTTAGTGATGATATCTAGGATATGTTTGAAGAGGTCGGGATTGTACTTCCTGAATATGTCACTGCCACCACATATCTTGAGTCAAGGACGAGTGTCTGCACAAAACTTTTTCAAGGTTTCTCGTTGAGATACCGAAGGATCTTTGAATTTCACCTCTTATAAAACTCCCTATCTCCCTATATTGCAAGTTTCTTGTCGCTATCAGTCTCAAATTCTGTCTGAGACGAAGGACTCCGAAGGACTCCGAAGCTCTGAAACTTCCCCATCACAAACTCATCTATTTTCACAATTCCTTGAACTGCAGTGCTCCACATCGTCGAGCAAACGACCCAGGTGCTAGTAGTATTGGACACCCGTGGCTCTATCTGCTGATTACATCCGATATCCATTCCTAGATAACCATTAGTGGAAATTCTATCTGCAAGGAATCGAACGATTATAAAAATATTCTTCACCTATCTGGTTTTCTGAATGTCCGGGAGATATATCCGTTAGTTCGCCACGCGGGGTTATCTTGAAATATCAGCTAATGCTCCGGGGACGTCAAGTATGGCTCGCGGGAATGGTGCATAATACCGCGTACAAGAGCTTCACGGATTTAGTAATCTGGCAACGTAGGGTGACTTTTATAAAAAAAAAAAATTTGGCACATACACCACCACCTTACGTTCTCTCTCAGCTTTCTGCTTTATCTCGGCACCCGAGCATTTTACATATCAGACCACCAGAACAGTCTATGAATTTCCAGAATAATAGCTTCACCAGGCAGAGTTCTTATTGATGAAAGGTCTTTCCAAATTCCATGCCAGGCTGATCATCTACCGTTTCTTCGAATAGAACTATCAAATCATGTCTATCATCTCAACTTCTGTTTCTGCACTTAGGGTCAAATTAGTGAATAATCAATTGCTTCCCCCCATGTTCTCAGAATAACTGTTTTGCTAAATATCTTCCCCCCATCCTACCCTCCCAGACCTAGCAACAGACGTGTCATGTTGCCATTATATCATTTTATCAATCCACAAAATCAAATCCAGATTTTCTACTTAAGAGCTCTTATAGCACATGCATAGAACTTCAGGGCATGTCCAATACGTAGCTCAAGCAGTGCGTGAGAAGTACTACACGCTAGAGATAGACCGGTAATTTTGTACTCACTTTCGCACCAACATGAACCCCAATGTATAAATATAATTCATGACCTATCCTTCTTACCTTCTCGTCATTGAACTTAGTTGTACTCAAATCAATCTTCACTTCGATTCACTTCACTTCACTCCATGAATACCTGTTCCTCTTAAATCTTATATTTCATATTCCAACTTAAGATTGAAGATTTAAAACCTACTCAAGTATAAATCCACCCAAAAGACTTATCAATCCCTTCACAACCAACTACTAATATCCACCTGAATCGCTATACCGTTCTCTCGTTTCCGCTATCTATTATAAGTCTTACCATTCTATAACTCCTTGCCCATCCTTTGCTGAACTAAAATCAGAAAGTAATCTTACAATTCCCTACCCAATCAACAAACTAACAAGAATGGAAATACTATGAAAAATACTAGACCACCTTACCTACCAATATAATAATAACAAACTACCCTCAAATTTTTACTCTCCCCAATTCTACAACCCAAGAAAAAAGAAGAAAAAAAAAAAAATATCGAGACACAAACAGAAGCGGAAAAGCTTTGACCAAACACAGAAATAAACCAACTAAAAGAAAAAAGCATGTTAGGAACCATGGGAAAAAGCATAAATATGAAACAAGAGAGAGAGGGAGAGTGATATTGATATTAAAATTATCTCTCAACTTAAACCAACGAACTGGGGAATTTGAAGGAGGGTAGGAATTATAAGTAAAGATAAATAAATACCTACCTACTAAGTACCTGTATCTAAATTCCGAATATTGGGGGGGAAAGGCAGGGAAAGTAAATAATGCGAGGAATGATGGAAATATATTATGTTATATTATATTAATCATTTGACTTGACTTGAATTTAGTTATCTAGTTCGATCCAATCGTCTGATTCTACCTTTTTTTTTTGCTAAGATCTTACTTTGAGAGGTATACCAGTGACACTCAAATTATTCTATCGCATCCTACATTCTCAAGTAATCTCGGATGTAGCGAGTTTGTAGGAGTTTAGATGAGTATTTTCTGTTTTTTGCTATCCATATCATTCTCTTCGTCGTTCTTTTCTTCCTTCACTTACTGTCACTTCTGCCATTACTTCTCGCTTGCTTGGTTATATAGCCAATGTAATGAATAAGCATAGAAAAAATTCAAACTTTGTCAGAATCACCACTAGTCATCAAAGAATATCAAACAATGCAAAAATTTGATGATACAAGGATATATACATACGAATCCTCATCTGAACCTGTATCCTCTATTTTCAACCCAGACAACACATACAAAATGTAATAACTTATTGCCATTCAGGCTTGAAAACCTCCTTACTCCATGGCTCACTTGTCAAATTTGTCAAACCATTAAGGTTCTCACAAGTTTTCCTTCCACTCATTGGTCCCGGACTTGGTACCTTAACACCTCCCTTATTATAAACTTTTCCAGAATCCTCTCCTACTTCCGCACCTGACTTGACATTCTTATCGTCGCCAGTAATGGCACCTTTTCCACCTTCCGTACCGGCGATATCCGAGGCGCTAGCCTGGAGAGCCTTAAGTAATGTGACGGTTGACTCGGGTGTCAAATCTTCATAAAAATCATCGTTGATTTGAACCATTGGTGCGTTCACACAAGCACCCAAACATTCGACTTCAACAAAGGTGAATAGTCCATCCTTCGTAGTATGACCAGGCTTGATACCGAGATGTTGCTCAATCGTTTTAACAATCGCATCACTTCCACATCCACCTAACTGACATGGAGTCTATGTCGAAGAATTCATCAGTTCTTATATCTCCAAGACCAACTCCACCTCTCAACCTAAATGGAGAAAACATACCGTAGTACAAACTTGGAGATGATATTTGCCCACTGGATTCCTGTTATACATAGTATAAAAGGTAGCCACTTCATAAACTCTCATAGGAGGCATCTCCAATAATCTAGCAACCTCATTCATAACACTCAAACTAGTGAAACCATGTTGACGTTGTCCGAGATCGAGGATTGGCATAACGGCAGCCTTTTTGTATTGTGGAGGATAACGTTTGAGGATTTCTTCGACAAGCTTCTCATTTTGAGGTGTGAATTTGAAAGGAATAGAGGCATTATTTTCGGGTGTATCACGATGCTGTAAGATTGAATATCAGTACTTGCAATACGGCATAATCGGAGCTTCATTTAGAAGACATACAACGTTGAGAGTATCGCTGGATAATCTACTGCTGGCAACAAATGACCGATATTGTGATCGTGAAGCTATTCTTGCTGGTCTGAATGCGGATCGAAAAACGAAAGGAGTTATCTTGGAAGCCATTGTTCGCGGTGATGTGGCGCAATGGCGAATGGCTAATTGAGGATATATTTGTCTATGATGTTGATTGATTTTAGTTCTCGGATGGTCGCCGTATTGGTATCGTGGGTGATTTGATTGGCCGATAAATGTGGTAGTAGTTTTGAGCATGGACTAAGTATATTTCGGTATTAGTGGAGGATTAGTGGCTCTTCCTTCAAGTCACTTATCATTATTCATCATCAATCCAACTTCAATCTTGATAAGTTTATTAATACTTTTTGAGAATTTGGAAATACGAAATATACTACTCAAATTTGATCTTCCGACTTTTCAAATATCTTTTATTTATGGTTTAATATTGTTCTCCGTTTCCTGAAAATCGACAGGCCATATGGACTCCTAGGTATATATAGTCGTCATCAAGTATATTATGTTCTCAAGAGCCATGTTCCTTTGTCACTTGAACGGGCAAACTGGTCTTGAGTTTGGAAAGTTCAATTTTATGTGCAATTGCCACTATTCAATTTAATACACGTGGAGCACACAAAGCTTTCTCTGCTTGTCATCCCATCTTAGCCTGATAATACAACTTCATGATCATACACACTCCAACTTGAAAGATCACTTTGTCTTGGCTAGCCCTATTTCCTTACGCTGATCATGCTGTGCAGTTGATGGTATCCGTAAATTACTTACATCACACTGGATGGCTTCCTATTTACTCTTCGTATGATATGGCGGAACAAAATGGTACACAGAGCTTTGGATTATAGCTCCGGTTACAGGGCCAAACCACCAAATCCACTGATCTAGATTTATTATTAGCAATGGAACATCTTTGCGGGATGATATTCGAACTCACAAGCAAAGTTACCCCTGGAAACTGCGCACGAAAAATATCTGGCTGGATTCAAGCCCGCTCCTGGATATCCCGGTGCAAGATTGATACTGGAAAATGATCCAAGGCCTAATGTACAGCCTACCATGGATGGGCCAAGACCTGGGCCAAAAAGCTGCGCTTGCCGAGGATCAAGAGCAGTGCCAAACGATAAAATACTATCTAGTTAGGTCAAAACGAGATGCGATGGGCGCGAGACTTACAGCATAATACGTGACAACACCGACTCGATCAAATAAGCCTGCCCTACACTCATGGTTGTCGTCTTAAGGAGACATCGCCTCCATCAATACTACCTTTTATTTGTCTACTAGTGGATTCCGAGCATTCAACAATCGCTTTATCGACTTACCGATCTCATTCGCATCATAGTGTCGTTGTCTCGCCTGCATTGAATGATTCAACGAGGAACGCCAGTATACAATTGGCTACCATTCGATGTTTGTACAAATCTGTGCAACCACTGGTGCTCCCCTCTCTCAATAACTAAAGGAAGTGCACTTACATTAATGTTCTCCGCACTCCTAAGCTTCCTCTGACCAGATCACCAGCAAGTGCGGCTTCGGTAGTTTGTCCTATCATATATAGCACTCCTCTCGAGAACCCGGTGAGCCCAGTGATTACCGTTGCAAAAGTAATGATCGGATTCAGATGGCCATCGGAACCCGGAGCAAGAGCACATGTGAATAGTGTCAAGAGAAAGATACTAGTAACGCCAACATATGCCGCAACTTGTCCAGTATCAGAATTTCGGAAGGAGATACTGATAAAGGCAGATAAATAACAAATGCAAGTTGTTCCAACAAATTCTATGAACTAGAGAAAGATGCTTAAGTGGTAGGGCCAAGGAAGAGTTCATGAGAGGGAACGTACAGCACTTTTTCCAGATCGTCATATCACTCCAGCCGTCCGTTAAGAAAAAATAAAATCGATCACGGAATGAATCATGTTTCACCACTTCTCTTTTATCTCTCCTCAAGTCTGGAGCAAAGGATCCTGGGAATTCCGCACACGATGCAGGAGTTAGTTGATTTTTTCCGGTAGGAGCAATTTCCGAATCTTCGGAAACTGGAAATGTATTTTGGGAACTTCTGCGACGCTCATTGCCATACTGAGATATAAACAGTAGAGACAAGACCTTTATTTGAAATTGGCATGGCTCAAAGATTCCAGGTGATGTGATTTGCTGCAATTGGTTGATTAATCAGAAGCGAGGACGGTGAACGAGTGGAGGTTGACCACTATTAAATCTGGGTATTTGTAGATCTGTTGGACTTATAACTAGATATATTCAACTCACCAAGCTATCTTGGCCTTGAAGATAATGGGTCGAGAGTCTGACCATTGCCTGTCGCCAATATCAATTGAAGAGGCTCAACCACTAATTCAACCCCTTCCACCTCTTCAATCGCAATCGCAGAACAAGGACATCAACGGCACCACAAATATTCACACGAAGCTCATCAAAAGCTGGTAATTTGTGACCAAATATTCCAGGAATATATACTTATTATCCAGCCATCAATCAGCCCATGCACCGTTACACAATAATAATTCTTGGTAACCATCAGCCACAAATGCAGCCACTCTACAAACACTCATTCAACTGGACCAAAACCCAACCACAATTTTATGCAATGTTGCCAACTTGCCAACAGCATTTCAAGTTCGTCGTTCGTCTCCTTTCAAACGAATTTTGACAGGCTTTACAGCAAACTCTTACCCCCGTATACGATGGACGAAATGAACTTGTCTACCAGATATATACTTCTTTGATTTCTAGGCGTAGAAAGTCTTGATTGATGATTTGATGGTTGGATATGGGATATCGACAAGGTTGATATACAATTTATTCCCTACATCGAATGCTTGGCTGGCTCACATTTTATTCTGTCACCAACCACATGTCATCTTTCTTAAGAATATGAAGTAATCTCCTCATTAAAAAGTCCCTGGTCATAGTCTGGGTTTTCCCAACATATCTTGAAGATATTCCTACTCCTGAATGGCTCTAAACAACGAATAAGACTTCGTCACATACACACCGTTCATCGTGTTGCTGTCACGCATATTCCTGTTCATTCTCCAATAGGACAGTTCCTTAGGGTAGCAACCGGAGCAAAGACGCCGTTCCGTTTCATTTCCTGTACCTTTTAAAAAACGCCCACATCCATAAATGAAGAAATGCCAGGTACTGCATACAATTCCGGGACTTCAAGATGGGATCGGTACTTGCAATATTATTATGACTTCATAAATTCCTTGAATTCCTGTTCTGCATGTGCCATAAATTACAGCCTGCTTCTCATTTGCATACTCATCCACGAATAGGAGATATGAACGTACACAATATTGACGGAGAAGTCAATCCGGATATCAAGGGATTGGCTGGGTAGTGGAAGTGGGATTGGGCAAGAAACATGGCATGAATGCAAGTGCGTCTCGGTAGGCTGCATGTTATGATGTGAGTCGGCGTAGTTTGCTTGCTTTTCATCACTTGCAAGTGGTGTGATGTGTGCGGAGATATAAAACTTAAGCATTATATCATTTTCTCACTTCTTCTCCCTTCTTTCGTCTATTCACAGCAACTTCACAATACGAACGAAACTCGAGATATCCTACCACTAGAAATACAACCACGAACAAAAAAACTTCAAAATCACAACCAAAATGCACGGATATGATATATTCAATTTGCTCTTGCGCCTCGGCCAACTTGCATTCAGTACTATTGTCCTCGGTATCACCAGTGCACATCTGAGTCGTGCTCGAAGTGAATCAGGATGGACTAGGAAGCGATTCATCTACACCGAAGTTACTGCTGCTCTGGGTCTATTCTTCTCCTTATTTTTCTTGCTACCACACACATGGAATTTTATTCATTGGCCTATCGATTTCCTGATGTTCGTTATGTTTATGATTGCTTTTGGATTATTGGTTGATGTATGTATTCTTTTACTCTTCGCATTTCTCCCCCTTTCATATTCCTTCTCGTTTCTCGTAAGGAATGGAATACATAGCTAATCTGGCATGAATAGTTCATCGCACCTTCCCACTGCGGAAGTGCATTTCGTTGGTTCGGTAGATATGGCGGGTCCAGCTGCTCGAGATGGAAAGCCGACGTGGCATTTGCATTTTTGGCTTCCCTTTTCTTCCTGGCTTCTTTTCTCCTCGTAGGTTCTACTCCTTCCATCTTCTTCCCAATCTACTCCTATCCCTTCCTATCCCTTCTCTTCACATTCATCCTCCTCGCACAACACTCCCCTCCCCTCCTCCCCTCTTCCTTCCAGTCCTCCCACATCTCCCCCATGAACACCACACCACATCCTAACATCCCAACCCCCCGCCTCTAGGGAACATTCATGCACCACCGCTCCCGCCGCACGCACACTACGGCCACCGACCCCAACGTCCCCGTCGCCGAACAACCAACCAATGGTCAACCTACCACCGAACGAAAGAAATGGTACCGAACGCGTGTTTAATTCCTAATATCTCTTCTCTAGTCTTTCTTTCCTTTCGTTCTTTCGTCGTCTCTAGCTTAGTCCAGCCTACCCCTCGCTCTATCACAACCTTACAACTTTAGAACTTTTCTTTCTCCGGAATGAAGGATCTATCTCTTTTGAGAGAGAAAAGGGGGGGGAGGAGGGGGGAGGGGAGGTTTAATATACATTTATCGATTGATCGGTCGATCGATCTACATTTCCAAGGAATTTTATGGGAGGATTTAATCTAGTTATCTTTCTTTTTATTCTCTTTTCCTTACATTTCTTCCTTTTCTTCTCCTTCTCTTCCATTTTCCTTTTTTGTATGATGGATGGATAGGCTAAGAAGAGTGGACTTTCTCTCGGGGATATTCATGACTGTGTGTGTGTATGTGTGTGTATGAAAAGATACAAGGAGGAAGATACGAGGATGAAACGATATGATGTGTGTGTGTGTGAATGGAAAGGATTGATTCTTCAATGTTATGTTATGTTATTTCATGTTACAGATACCAAATATGTATTCATTTATTTCTTTCCTGTTCGCTGCTTAATTACCTATTGAATATCGTGCTTTGTGAGGTTGTTGGGCTGTATATGATGTGATGTGATGTGATAGAAATGCATAGAAATGCTGTCAAAAAGAAACTTATTAAATTCGCTTATGTATCTCTATGGTATTCATATCCATATAATATAAATTTGCATTCCATTCCATTCTATTCTATACATCTCGCCTTCCAACCAACAATTGATTCATAGAGTAAACACCCATCAACTCCAACACTCCAAGTCCACACATCCCTTCCTCAACCACCCATCCATCACAATTCATCCTTCCCCGTCGCCGCACCAGGCGTCTCAGGCCTTCCACTATCCTTCTGTAAATCTACTCCATTCTTCTTCCTCCATTTCTCCCACAACGCCCAAAAATCCTTCTCCATTCCCTTCTCCATCTGATCCGGTAATACAACCGTGTACTCGACAACCAAATCACCAAATTCCGTTTTGTGATAAACGCTATCGCCATCTTCGTGCCATTTTGGCATTCCTTCTCCTTTGACATGTTCAACATGTCCCGGTTGAACTGCTTGACCACGTTCGCGGGACAATTGTACGATATGACCATCCAGATGTGTGAGATTGCGAGTCCAGGATCCCATCCATGCTTCTCTTAATGAGAGGATTTCTCGCCAATGCAAATTATCGCCTTTGCGACGGAAAAATGTTCCATCGACTTTCAACTCATTGTCCTCTTCGAGATTCGCTTCTTTCTCTACCAATGTGACGTGAAGGTCTCCAGCGACCCAGTCGGGAGATTCATCGGCTTCGTTTTCGTAGTTTATCGTTTGACCCTTGGGGGCTCCGCGCTCGATTACTAGTTGATGGGTTTGTACTTTGCGGATGACACGGGACCCTGAACAAACTGGACATTTGTGTTTAATGGTTTTTCCTTTTCCATCGCAATGATCGCATTTTACTTGGACTTGTTGGAAGATTCCTGGCGCGAGTTGATGTTTCTTTACTTGGACTCCGTGACCATTGCATGCAGTACAAGTATCGACTTGACCATCCGCAGATCCTGAACCTTCACATTCCTCACAGATCATTTGTTTCTCGAGTTGAAATTCGGTGGTGTGTCCATTATAGAAATCGCGGAGGGGTATTCCTACTCGTACTTCCATATCTGGTCCTTTTCGTTGTCCATGTTGTCCGAAATGTCCTCCCCCGCCAAAGAATCGTGAGAAGAGATCGAATGGGTCATGATGTCCTCCGCCGCCTCCTTGTTGTCTCTGTTTCAATCCTTCGTGACCATATTGATCGTATATTTTGCGAGTTTCTGGAACTGACAGAGCTTCGTAGGCTTCGGCGACTTCCACAAACTTTTGCTTGGCTGTTTCATCACCTCTAAATTATAGGTTAGTAGATGCAGTGACGGTAGAGGCAGATAAAACGTACGGATTCTTATCGGGGTGGTATTTCTTGCTCAAAAGCCTATATGCGCGCTTGATTTCTCTTTCTGAAGCTTGTTTGTCTATACCAAGAAGCTACAGAATTAGCATTGATCCTTTGAACTCTCCATTCCACTGCAACCGTAAAACTTCATAAGCTACAGAGAGAAATACATACTTGGTAAAAGTCCTCAGCACAAACAGCCAACTGCAGCATACACAAAAACAACAAAGCAAATGGCAACCACATCTTTGCGCCAGAGATGCGCTCACAAGGAGCTAGATAATTTCTCTACAAGAATTGGGGTGTATAAACTAGGAGAAACCATGCGTATGTAACGGAAATATATTCTAGAGCATATAAGTTGCAAAACAAGTAAATGTGTTGACAATGTATAGAAAAATTAATTCTTATGGATTGATTGGATTTACATCTGATGAAAAAGATACCAAGCTGGCCTCATTGATAAAATTGATAAGAGATTAACTTTACAGGGGTCACTGGGATTGTTTTTATACGGTGACCTTTGTGCTTGTTTGGTGCTTTGTCGGTTATCTGTCGCTATTTCAGATTTGGCGACTATTTGAGCTGCAGTCTAACAGGTATTGTGATCTCAGATTCAGTACGCATACAACATATACATATGTATATACACTGAATATTCTTCTAAACAAGAACAGATTGGGGAGATTGAAAGTCTTCTAAACATTCAATCACAATCTAAAGTCCATAATTAGCTCTTAAAATATTGAGCTCAAATTCCCCAGCAAACACGAGGCTGATTAACGGTCAGAAATAACCGCGGAAACAAGTATAGGAAAGTTGTGGGCTTATGGAGGAATTCTGTCCCAGATTAGCAACGAGTAGAAGGCAAAATACATGAGGATTAGAAAAGTCTGCAGCTTGGAGAGAAAGCAGAGCGGATGGATATCGATGCTCACTAGTTAAGACAGATGTGCTAGTGCTATCTTGAAATGACCAAAATCATAGAAACCAAGAAATTAAAAGTATGATGGGTATGGACTTTTCAAGGGTCAATGCTAGCGAGAATGATACTCTACTGCTGGGGGAGTCGGAAAGAAGGCAAATCGTTGTGTTTTAGAGATTCATAATTATCGCAAGTTTTGTCAGCTATCAACGATCAGAATATAACAGTCTTGCCACGAACAAAACAGAAAATCCAAAGCTCTTTATATCCAATCTATAATCTTAGTAGTTGTCAAGTTACTATTACCTAGTAATTTCTTCGCAGTGTGGAAGTTAAAAGGTTTCATATAATCATATATAAAATATGGGATTAGCGATTTCCAGGAGAAACGACACCATCTATCTTATTATAACCGAAAGGTGAATTTTTAAGAATATATAGTAACTGAGTCCCTGGAATCAATATCCTATATCTGCTTCTGTAATTGATGAAACTTGGATTACTAATTTCGACATTCAACATCGAAATAGTTAAGTCTAGTACCCTACTTTTGGGCCACCCCTAATATGGGGGCCATTTTCCTCACCAAAAGTGACAAAATTCAACTTCTATAACTTCCTTATTTATAAATATAATTTTCTAAATTCAGAGTATAAGTTTATTATTTATATAATTGTGACGCCTCACACCTCCGGGTCACGTGGCATGCCCCGTTTGTATTTAATCATAGGAAAACTCTCTACTCTTGTTTTCCTTCTTCTTTTCTCCTTAGCTTAGTATTTTCTAATACAAGATACTTTACCCAGTATTCTTGAGTGTGACATAATACTAAGCTCATCTTACACTCTTTCCCGTACGCTGGGAAGTAAAAATAATTGCGTATAGACTACGAACCTACGAACTTACGAACCTACGAACCTACGAACCTACGAACCTACGAACCTACGAACCTACGAACCTACGAACCTACGAACCTACGAATCTACGAGCCCTGAAATTTACGTATCGATTAAATCGTAATTGATTATCACACTCGAATCCTGGACCGAAAGAAACAGACATAGAATTGATCTCGAAATGACAACTCAGAAATCCCCAACCCCTGTTAAGAATCGCCCGGTCTATGACGATCCTGCTCGGCAAGCGCTTAGTCGTGCTGGTGCCTGCTTCCGCTGCCATCTGCCAGGACATTTAGCCCGCGATTGTCCCAACAAGGTACAAGTGATCGATGTCGACGAATCGAATGAATCGGGAAAAGAAACCCCTTAAGGGAAGACTCCTCCTTAAGGGCTCTACAGATCGGGAAACTCGATATCGATCTATGTCAGAAGAAAAAGAGAAACTTTGAATTCCCATGTACTATAGAAAAAAACGGGATAACCATCTCTGCTTTCTTTTTACCTGACACTGGAGCAAGCGGTAAAATTTACGTGAATAAAAAACTCGCCTTTGATATCGCTGAAAGAACAAACCTCCCCCTCGAACCTATTAAACCTCGTATTGTCTATGGTTATAATCAACAAAAGGCTAATCCTATCACTCAACGTTTGAAAACAACCCTCACCATCGGTCATCGCAAGTTCCCTAATGTTTATCTATATGTTATAGAAGAATTAGCTTGTGATCTCATCATTGGAAGAGAGTGGTTAGCACAACAAAAGGTATTGTTGGACGTAGCCAGATCGAAGATCCTATGGCCCGGAGAACTCATGAATTCATTGGATAAGGAACCATCACGATCGATGAAAGGACCAACGCCCGAAGGAACTACACCTCATCGGATAGCATTGATCAATGCTATCGGATACCGAATGAACACCCGGAACCGGAAGAATCAATGCTTTACAGCCACAAGTTGGGAAATCGATCAGATCCTATACCAAAGGGAGCACTCTGTAGAAGATCGCCCAGAAGAAACGGAACTGGAAACGCTGCAACGAACTATCCCTAAAGAATATCATGATCTCATTGATCTCTTCTCCAAGAAAAAGGCAAATGCTCTACCCCCTCATCGGAATAGCGACCATAAAATTAGATTGACACAACCCAACAACTTGACATTGTCTCCATTATATCGACAAACGACCCAGGAATTACAAGCTTTAAAGAAGTTCATCGATGAAAACTTGAATCGGGGATGGATCGCTCCTAGTAACGCTTCGTTTGCTGCACCTATCCTCTTCGTCAAAAAGGCTAATGGGGATCTGAGGTTATGTGTAGACTATCGGAAATTAAACGAAATCTCAGCTAAAGATGGCTATCCGCTTCCAAGGATTGACGAGATCCTCTCACAAATGTCCAAAGCCAAAATCTTCACGAAACTCGATCTACGCGCTGCCTTCAATGCTATTCGAATGCATCCCGATTCAGAGGAACTCACTGCGTTCCAAACTTGCTTTGGACAATTCAAATCGCTAGTTTTGCCTTTCGGATTGTCAGGAGGACCCGGGACTTATCAACGGTTCATCAATAATCTTTTGATGGAGAACCTGGGAAACTTCTGTACCGCGTACCTGGATGATATCATTATCTACTCTACAGATCCATCAGAACATACTGCCCAAGTCAGATGGGTATTAACCAAATTGAAAGAGGCCGGCCTGTCTGTGGACATCAAAAAATGCGATTTCTCGGTGTCACGAATCAAGTATTTGGGATTCTATGTATCGACAAAAGGCTTGGAAGTTGACCCTGAAAAGATCAAAGATATACTGACCTGGAAAAGGCCTACGACAGTCAAAGGAGTACGAGGTTTCCTAGGATTTTGTGGTTTCTATCGCAAATTTATCAAAAACTATGGACGAATCGCACGCCCTCTAGATAAGCTCACGCAGAAGGGACGAATCTTCGATTGGGATCCGGACTGCCAGAAAGCCTTCGAAACACTGCGACAAGCTGTAACAGAAGCTCCGGTCCTGCATTACTTTCATCCAGACCGCCTCACTAAGGTAGAGACGGACTCTTCCGACGGGGTGACAGGTGGCATTCTCTCCCAATTGGATCCGGCGACAAAGGAATGGCATCCGTTGGCGTTCTTCTCTAAGACTATGAATCCCGCAGAATGTAATTACGAGATCCATGATAAAGAAATGCTGGCTATCCTGCAAGCATTTCAGCAGTGGCGAGTGGAGCTCCAAAGCGTTGAAAATCCCGTCCAGGTCTATTCTGATCATCAATCTCTGGAGATCTTTATGCGAACTAAAAAGTTGACAGCACGCCAAGCACGATGGGCAGAATACCTTTCTCAATTCAACTTCCAATTGGAATATCGTACTGGAAAAGCAAATGGACAAGCTGACGCCCTAACCCGGCGCGACAGCGATATACAGAGCCAAAAAGAGCGGATGGAGGCCAATCGCCTCGGTACTCTCCTAAAGCCAACGATGCTCTCCCCCGAAGTGCGAGCAGAAGTATTAGCGCCTCTTGTGGAAGATATCGATCCTGGCCTAGGACAGATGCTACAGGTTTTGCAGGCTAATCGTACTGCAACAGAACTAGGAGAACAACGCACCTTGGCACGAACAGAAGCGAACGGGAAATGGACGTTGGTTGATGGCTTATTGCTTCGATCTGGTAAGCTAGTAGTACCAAACGCTATGGTTGTTGATAGACCATTACGAACACTCTTGATCAAAGAAGCTCATGAACAAGTTTCTATGGGACACCCTGGTATTCGTAAAACGACAGAACTATTGATACAACGGTATTATTGGAAAGGATTGCCTCAGGATGTTGAAAGATATATTCACAATTGTAGCATATGCCGACGTGCTCATATACCCCGTGACAAGACTCCCGGCTTGCTTCAACCGCTCCCTGTCCCTGAAAGACCCTGGCAGCATCTAACGATGGATTTCAAGAGCTTTCCGAAGTCAAAAAACGGTCACAATGCAATCCTGGTATTCATGTGTCGATTGAGCAAGAAATCGACAACCATTCCGTGCTTCCAAACTGCAGATGCTAGAGATCTCGCTCGAATGTTTTTAGAACGAATTTACTCTTATTACGGACCACCTGATAGTATCGTTTCAGATCGCGGCCCACAATTCGTGTCGGACTTTTGGATGGAGGTATGTTCGATCTTAGGTATCAAAATGAAGCTATCGACGGCAGATCACCCCCAAACAGACGGTCAAACAGAAAATATGAATCAATACATCGATCAACGCCTACGCCCCTTCGTAAATTTCTACCAAGACAACTGGGACGAGCTGATACCTATGATGGATTTCGCTCAAGCTACCTTGATACAAGAATCGATTGGACAAACCCCATTCTTCACGATTTTAGGTTTCGAACCCCGCACCAGCTTCGATTGGAAGGAAATACCCGCCAGAACACCAGCCGCCGCTAAGTGGAATCGAAGGGAGGCTCAAGCGTGGACCGAGCGTCTATATAACGCTTGGAAAATCGCTAGCTCTAATATGCTGGTCGCACAGGAACGTCAAAGAATGCAAGCTAATAAACGACGTCGCGAAGTTGATTTCGATGTCGGGGATATGGTATATGTAAGTACTAAGTCCTGGAGGACTAATCGGCCTAGTCGCAAACTTGGAGACCAGATGAGCGGCCCCTATAGGATCCTAGAGAGACGCGGAAACGCATTCAAGCTAGAATTGCCTGCAGAGATCAAAGTACACCCGTACTTTAATCCTGAGAAGCTCCGCAAAGCCGCAGAAGATCCTTTGCCTGGACAAGTTCACGCACCACCTATACCTGAAGAGATCGATGGCAACTTGGAATGGGAAGTCGAAAAAATACTTTCAGTCCGCAAAGTTTACGGACTGCTCCGCTACAGGGTTAAATGGCGTGGTTTCGATACCGACATCGATGAATACTCACCTACCGATCTTAAAAACTCACCGCTAGCACTAAAAGCTTTTCACAACGAGTACCCTGACTTACCCGGGCCACCGAAGAATCTTAATTACTGGTTAGAATGTGCATTGGAAGATAAGGTTCCGGAAGATCGATTGGACGACAACGAGGAGAACTAGACCCTGCTTCAGCGGAAACGTATGGCTCAAGCCTGAGGACAGTCTTGACGTTTGAGAAGGGGGGTAGTGTGACGCCTCACACCTCCGGGTCACGTGGCATGCCCCGTTTGTATTTAATCATAGGAAAACTCTCTACTCTTGTTTTCCTTCTTCTTTTCTCCTTAGCTTAGTATTTTCTAATACAAGATACTTTACCCAGTATTCTTGAGTGTGACAATAATGGTAGATTCTGAAAATTTCGGATTTTTTGCACTTTAATTGGTTGAGATATCAATGATTGAAATTTCGATTTTCAATTTGTATAGAATTTATTGTTACGAGGTTTGCCCTCTAGGTCACGTGGAAGTGCTCTAGGCTCTCGAGGTGGTTTATAACTAGGCGTCAAGCAGGGACTTAAAGTAATGACAATAATGCAATTCGTAACTAATAGTAGAGTATACTAAATGATTGATCTTGAGCAGGAAGCTCTATAATAAAGAAATTCATATTGAATATATAGATCTTCATGCTCCTTGGATCACCTTGGATCACCAATGATCCTGAGTGATCCAGCATACTTATTTATATGCTCTGATGGTGTGTGTATATGAGTTCTTAGGGTGACCGAAATCTCATAGTAAATTGAGCGAATCGAAACCGATTTGCACATGGCCCAAGCTTACGAAAACAAGTCAGCTGTTACCATCATAACAATCACAACCAATTGGAGATCTAAAAGAGCTGGAAAATGGATCAAAAGGTAGATTCGAATCGCCTCGATTAGCAGATTTTATATCACATAACAAATTATCCATAAATACAATAGTTGAAAATTTATCGCATAAAACATGTTTTGGTAAAGGTCTGATACACATTATTTAAAAAACGGTCGACTAGACCCTCTGAAAGAATTCGCTTAAAATATTCAATCAAAAAATAGCATAAAACCCTGGAGGAAGGTCGATATGAAAACTAGACTAATGCATGATTCACTATATCTACTATATCTGTCGAGAGACAAAAAGAGCTTGGGGTAAATAAGTGCCGTGATTATGATCGTTATTATAGTCAATCTATCCATTTCAAGTTAATCAATCAATATTCGGACGAGCTCGAAGTAAAGAGATACTAGTGATTGGTGGTTGTCGTTGGGAGACTGTCCATCATTCCATATAGAGCGCTGAAGAGAAGAAGCTGCAGAGGATTGGCCATTCTAATCGTAAACTTGCTAGTTATTTAGTAATTTCCCTTCTTTGAATTTTGTATCTAGTGTTGTGGTGATGATGGTGGTGGATCTTTCGATGTATTTCTTGTTTGTAGTAAGTAAATATCGGGATTTTTTGGTGATGTAGAGGTACTCGAGGAGGTAGTTTGTATAGTGTTTATCTAGGGATTCTAGATACAATAAAAAAAGAGCTTCTGGTTAATCTACTCTACTCTACTTAACTCTACCCGCAACCAAATCCACAACCACAAAAAATCCCCTCACCTCACCCCTCCAAACCCCTCACCCTCAACCCCTCATCCACCCCCAAAAGCAACGTATAAACCGTCTCCGCAACCCTCATGTCAACCCCCAACTCCCTCCCCTTCTTCACGGGAAACCCCAAAATAACATCCAACTCCAGCCTCCTCCCAGCCAAAACATCAGTCAACATACTCGTCCCAATACTCGGCATTCTCAAAATCCTCTCCATCAACCTCTCGATCAAATCATCCTTAATACCTACTCCCATTTTCCTTCCTACTTCTATAATTTCCTGCATGAGCGCTCGTGTCATTTTCATCGCTTCCGGAGAGGAATTTAACCATTCGTGTGTATGTGTTCGTGTTAATGTGGTGAGACAATTCCAGGCACAGTTCCATGTAACTTTTTCCCAACGAGCGATTTGTAATCTTTCGGGGGAGAAAACTTCATGTGGTGTTTTTCCTGTGGTTAATAGATCGTCGAAGATTTTTAATTGTTGACTCGAGGTTGATTCTGGGATATTGTCATTTCTAAAGAGTCCCAGTTGGAGATTTTCGTTCTTGGTGTGATGGACTATTCCGAGGGTTTTTTGGATGGCTCCTGTCCAGGCTACGCAGGATATAATGCTATTTTGAGGATATAGTTTCTGAAAGATTTCTTCGTTTCCGACTCCGTTTTGTATTAGTACTATACTTGTTGAGGTGGAGATGATTGGAGATAGAGCTTTAGCTACGACTTCTTGATCGATGGCTTTGTTTGAGCAGACTATATAGTCATAGTGACCGGGAGCTTCTGAGGGTGTTTTGATAACTGTAGCTGTTAGAATATTCAACAGAACAAGATTACGTAAACCATACCATTGGCTGGGTAGAAAGTATTTTCCCCGTGATTCTCACTGATGAGTTTAAGACCCTTGGGTTTTGTCAGTTTTTATCCCACGGATTCTTTAACATGTTCAAGTTCAACTAAACATACATTCTCTCTCACAGCATCATAGTTTGATCTAGCTACAGCCGTCAATCGTACATTTGGACATCGACTAAGAATAAAAGCATAAACCGAGCCAATCCTAAATTTCGAACGAGTTAGCCTGAACTCCCACTTCTTTCTAGATGTACTCACGCTCCAAGTCCATAAAATAGGACATTTATAGTCTCCTCACTATCAGTTGAAGCCATAGCCACACTTGTACTCTTGATCGAATAATAGGTAACTGATTATCCGCACTCTTTGAATCTGTAAGACGTAGTAAATGATGTACTTGAGTAATCATATAATCCCTGATAAGAGCATGCATGTCTTTAGAATCGTCACGTGGACGTCCGATGGCGGAGTAATCTCCTGGCATTATGTTTCTCCGGCATCAGTAAGAGTACAATATGAGTATACTGACTATGAATCATAATAAAAGCACTATTTATATGAGATCGAAGCAACACCATAGTTAATTCTATTGATCTTATCATTTTACAAATACTCCGAAGATGTGATGATAGGTTTTGGAGGCTTAATGGTTAAGCGGGGCACTAACGAGAACCTGATACTCCTCCGATATCCCTACCTGAGCACGAAACCTATTAGCTACTGAAAGGTACCCTGCCTTTATTATTCTATCTGCCCAAGAGTAACTTATGGAACACACCATTGCAAGAATCAACATCAGGTGGATGCCAATAAGTGAAATAAACCCCAAAGCTACAGGTTAATAGTTATTCTATATTGAAACAAATAAATCTATCCAAAATTCATTATACAGATTCAATATATCTTCTAACTTCCCAATCTGTAACAGCCTCATCCCATAACCTAATTTCATGTTCCCTAGTCCCACCATAATGTTCCACAAATTCATCTCCAAATACCTCTCTCGCAATACTATCCTTCTCCATAAATTTTTCTGTAGCTTCTCGTAAATTCTTCGCTAATCTTACCCCTGGATCCGCTTTTCCTCCTACATCTTGACCTTTTCCTAAAGGTGGTTGTTGAATTTCCAATTTCTTTTCTACTCCCCTCCATCCTAATGCTAAGATGGCTGCTAGCACGTAGAATGGATTTGTGTCTGCACCTGGTACTCTAATTTCGAAACGTGTGGCGCCTGGTTTAGAGGTTGGAGGTGCAATCAAGCGAACAGAAGCTGCACGATGTTCAAGACCCCATGATACTGTTACGGGAGCCCAAAAGTTCTCTACCAAACGTTTGTAAGAGTTGACGTTTGGTGCAAGTAGTGGCATAACATATGGAAGCCCTTCCAATATTCCAGCAAGGAAATGACGGCCCATATCTGACAGGTTCTCAATATCTTTCCATTTTGCTTCGGTGTCTTTGGTTTCTCGGAAAAAGAGATTCTTGCCATCTTTATCGACAATTGAAACGTGCATGTGTCCGCTATTTCCTGGTAAACCTTGTCGTGGTTTTGCCATAAAAGATGGAGTAATACCATATTTTGTTGCTACTGATTTTACAACATATCTGCAAGAATTAGTGTTTTGTCCCCATCATGATAGCAGGACCTCAAACTCACTTGAACAAGCTTGCTTTATCTGCCATTTGTTGAATTTCTCCAAATGCCAAAGCAGCCTCAAAAACACCAGGTCCACTCTCTGTGTGCCATCCTTCTATTCCACAGTTGAATTGTTCGCATGCATCATATATGCCATAATAATATTCTTGGTTATGAACTGGCCTAGTTAAACTATATCCGAACATTCCTTCGGTCAAGGAAGGTAATGAATCGACTGGGTTTTCTCGTAGAAAGGTTGCTGTAGAAGAGGTATTTCGTTCCGAAATTGGTGCGTGAGGATTGCTCGCCGGTGCCTTAAATTGAAAGAATTCGTACTCAGCTATATATGGTTAGTGGTAGCCAATATGCGACGTAGAATTACCATACCTCCAGCCATTGCACCTAATCCATTGGCCTGTAACTTTTCCACTGCCGTCTTCAACAGTCCTCTCGGACACGCAGACACCGGATTTCCCGTATCTGGATCATAAAAGCTAACCAAAAAAAAAGGCACATTATCTTCCCATGGTATCCTTCTGAAGCTAGTCAAATCTGGAATCGCAATAATATCATGATAACCATTCTCAGCATTACTAATTTTCAATTCTTTGAAATAAGTCTGATCATGCATATCCCAACCAAAAATGACCGAACAGAATCCAAACCCTTCCTTTGCGATCCCCAGGAACTTCTTTTTGGAGACAAGCTTTCCTCGTAATATGCCATCAACATCAATACCGGCCAGCTTTACTTTTGTATCATTTTCGAGAAGTGCGATAAGGTTATCGGCGGTTTTTTCATCCCATTGCTTGTGTGAAGCTATCCAATCTGGTGTATCTGGCATTTTTGCGTCTAGAGGAAAGAAGAATTTGAGGATGGAAGAGTAATTGTTAAGCTTGGATATCTGAAAACAATTGACAGAATGAATTGTATGGATATCGGAGATCTGGCTTCTTGATTGAGAGGCAGGTTAACTAATCGTGGAGCCTTCGAGAGGGTGATAAGACTAATAATAATATGGAGTGAAGCAAGGAGGGTTTCTTGGACTTTGCGATAAGAATTTTTGCGATAAAGCGAGGGGCTTAAATCGATGCTGCTTTTAATTTAGGGCTACTTATCACAGTCTGACCCTTGATTGGCCTTGAATTTGCTCTGTGATACGTCAGAGGAGTGTTCTGATTGGTGGATGACTCTGCTGTAATTAAAATGGCAAGAGATATGACTGAAATGATTGACATGCAGCTATCTAGCGATTAACCTTACAGCTAGCAAACATAAGGTTACGAGAATAGAATGGGTAGATGAACAGTATGTACGGAGTATAAGCTTTCCCGAAATGCTACACAAACATTCGTGTAAACATGGTGATGACAACATTACCTACCCAGACACTCGATAACATATTGATTGACGTTTGTCTTCTCCAACCCCCATTCACGCCCGCAATACCGCCAACCCCAATACTGTCTGTCATCGTCTAACCATGGCCATCTGACCTGACCATCTGCCATGATGACAAAGTTGTAGTCCACTTTGACCCCGCGATAAGATAATATTTCTAAGATTTACTCTGATGTTTTAGTCGGGTAACAGATGTCAATGCAATCAATACCTACTTATGAACCATTTCCAAATCAGCATTTGGTTGGATAATGTGATACTATGATAATATAATAAACTTCACTTTGACCTCTTAGCTATTATCTTTTTATACTGGTTTACATAATCAACCACTAAAAAGTCATCCCATATTCCAATCTACAGAGTACATACTACATACACTCATCTCTCAAAGCTGGGATACCAATGTAACTCAATATTATCAAATCCCGAGATCATCTCAAATTTCCTCTTTCAGTCATGAAACCCCGCCATTCCTTAGGTAGAATCTAACCGTCCAACAGGTTCATCCTATTTCCTTTCCCTATCTCTCTGTTATTATCCAAAAAGCAGCGGTGAGTTTCATAAGATGATAACACATGTAGAATCTGAATCGTGTTTCTTCATCATTCTTCAAATGGTTTTTCTTCGGAAACGATAACATACATCCCATCCCAGTGATCCCACCGAGAACGGACCAACTTGGTATTTCATACCAGTGACACATCAGCATCCACATTCTCTGTCTTTTTATGAATTGTCATCACAAATAAGAATTACTTTTTATTTCTGATCATTTCGAGTTATTTCTATGTGGATAAGTAGTTGAAAATAACTTTATTACAACTCTTCATATTCTTCATTTTTCTCTCTCACCATACAGTATACCAATCAATATCCTAATCAAGAACAAAGGGTGAGTTTCTTTTTTCATTGTGAGGAATCGTTGTCATGTTCCGTACAAGAACATCAAAACATCAAACGCAACGAGGAGCTCATTACTGACAATATCTTCATTCAGAACACAGTATTCAACCCATAATTCTCTTTTCAACATAATTCAATATGAACGGCAACGGAGAGAAGGTTCACACCATCAACAGCTTCCAAATGGGAAGACTGCATGGTAAGAATGCTATTGTTACTGGTGCTGCTGGGTAAGTCTTGACTTTCTTTGCCCTATGATATGGGATTTTCATTGTCACTCGAAATCTACGAGTTTCGAAGACTCAGGAAGATAGGTATCACACTTCGACTTCTCTCTATTCTAGAGTGAATTCCTTATCAAGAGTTCTTAGTGATGAATGGTGTTGAGCTGGCCATTCACGTGACCACTATCATTTTGTGGCGGATCGAGGCGACGACATCCAAGTGAATCCTGAAAGCATTTCATGGGCAATTTCATATTGCAAACACCTCTCTATTGGATAAGATAACCATTCACATGCTAACACATTACCAGAGGAATCGGTCTCGAAACCTGTATTCTCTTCGCCAAGGAGGGTGCCAATGTCCTCATGGCCGATATTTCGGCACCAGCTCTCGAGAAAGCAGCTGCAAAACTCAAGCAATTAGTTCCATCAGCCCACAAAGTCGAAGTTCAAGTTTGTGACGTCTCAAAAGAATCTGATATCGAAAAGACCGTTGCTCATCTTGAATCTTGGGGTGGTATCGATATCATGTTCAACAATGCTGGAATTATGCATGCTGATGATGCCGATGCTATCGATACCCCTGAGAAGATTTGGGATTTGACTCAAGCTATTAACGTCAAGGGTGTTTGGTTCGGTTGTAAACACGCTGTTATTTCCATGCGAAAGAACAAGAAGACACGTGGTTCTATCATCAACACCGCTTCCGTCGTTGCACTTGTTGGTTCTGCTACCCCTCAATTAGCATACACAGCTTCCAAGGGAGCAGTTTTGGCTTTGACCAGAGAATTGGCAATTGTTCACGCCAGAGAAGGAATCAGATTCAATGCATTGTGCCCAGCACCATTGAATACTCCATTGCTCCAAGATTGGTTAGGAGATGATCAACCAAAGAGACTCAGACGTGAGATTCATTTCCCAAGTGGAAGATTCGGAGAGGCTATTGAGCAGGCTCAAGCCGTTTTGTTCTTGGCTAGTGATGAGAGTAGCTTTGTTAACGGACAGGTATATTTCCCACATCTTTTTCCTCCCGACCCCTCCATATCCCATATCACTTCCCCGTATCCATGAAAAATCCATCTAACAATCTCAATAGGATTTCGTCGTCGACGGCGGCATGACAAAAGCCTACGTAACTCCCGAAGGTCCACCACTCGCCGCTCCATCCAACAACGCCCTCCTCAGCGAACAAGTCGATGCTATTCGCGGTACCGGTGTCCCTAAATAGATATATGATTTTTCTTGACCATTGATCTTTTTTCCTTCATTACTAGCTTAGATTTTAGCGTACAGTCGCGAGATTAGATTGCATCGCATCAATTAGATAAATATTATGCTAGAATGAAATATTCTTGAAAGTTACTTTTAAATTTGTGATTCGTTTGTATGTGATTTATATACTCGTATTACATGTTTCTTTAATACATTCTATACTTACAATGATTTACCAATTACGGCTAATTAAATCAATTTATTTAGACGATTCTTAAGATCATCAATTGTTCGAGTATATATGCTGAACAAATCTCCATCCCTATATCTTCCTTCCCGGTAATTAGCATTTATCTTTCAATATATAAGATACGATGACGTGGTTTAACACCGAGTGCACCACTTTTACCTCAATTTGCACTTTCCAACTCATATTATTCAACAATCATTAAATCAATCAATTAAAACTATTAAAAATCTAACAATCTAGGGTCTATTAAATTATTAGAACAGGTTCTTGAATTATGACCAGTCTTTCCACATTTGCTACAACACCTATTAGAAGATGCTTCCCTGTTAGAATTCCTTTCATTTTGATGTTTGTTGTGTTGAATCTGAATATCAATCTCTTGTTGAGATAATATATCTGCAGCTTCTTGTTCAATAAATACTCCTCTTTGGCGTAATTGAGTCTTTTTCGCATATCGACGTTTGCTTAATGCCTCATTTGTCTTCCGAAGTGTATAGTTTTCTGTACTTAAAAGTGTATTTTCATATGCCAATCTCTCTGTATCTTTAGCTAAAGCTAATACAGTTTCGAATATAAATGTAAGTGTTGGTACGAGAAGGATACGGAAGACGTAGCACCCACGGATTACGTAGGTCCTGTATGTCTAATTGTATTCTGTCTAAAGAGCTAGCTACATATTGAAAGTAGTAAGTCTTATATAGACTTACTAAAAGAGCTAGTCTCTTTCGCGTTCGCTTAGTTCTTTATTACAGTAGTAATTGAATTGAAGTCATTCACTTCGTTCACACAGTAAGGGAGCTTGATTGACAACGAACCATTCGAGATTTCACTAAAGTTGATTGAGAAAGAGCTTCAATTGGATTGTGGGGAGTTTGAGAGATCCAAAGGTTTAAATCGAAAGGGGTGGAGTAGGTATATGAATTCGAATATCTAATTTTGAGAGTATAGCTTGAGGGTCAAATGGTGTTAGACCTGTTCCTCGAAAGCCAGCTTTCATATTCTGAGAGGTGATTGATTGTTGATATACAACTTTGAAAGCTATAAAGAATTCAACCTTAGTGATATGATTGATATGTGCCTTGATAAACTCCTCAATTTGAGAACTATATAAACGTTTAAGTACATCAAAACATCCAATATCAAGTGGTTGAATTAAATGATTTAAATGTGATGGTAACTTTATGTATATAATATCATTTGCTTTACAATATAATTGAAAAGTTATTGATTCATGACTTTCGTATCCATTTAGTATTAATATTCGATATTTGCCCTTTCTTCGATGAATAGTATGTTTATTGAAATGCTTTAATCATTTTAATTCTATCTCATTATTCGTTTATTTATTAGAAATAGATTTAATAGCTTAATCCGCAGGAAAATTGGTT
The DNA here is from genome assembly GCF_000146945.2 of Sclerotinia sclerotiorum 1980 UF-70. NCBI lineage: Eukaryota > Fungi > Ascomycota > Leotiomycetes > Helotiales > Sclerotiniaceae > Sclerotinia > Sclerotinia sclerotiorum. The sequence goes on from NW_001820830.1 coordinate 182,104, forward strand.
TCGGTATACCAATTGGAAAGATGAGTTTGTCCTTGAACTACCAGAAATGGAGGTATAGTTTCACTCTCTTTATTGCTATATATAATTGCTGTGGCCCACTCTCGATTGCCTGATTGTATTGTCTTGCTTCTGCTATTTCGTTCAGTACTAGTTACAATCATTCCAAGGCATATTATACCCATTATAAAGCTGGTTTCGTCGAAATTGTAGAAATCGCAATCTTGAATACCATATTTCGCCTGTATATTCGATACCAATCGAAACCACTCTTCAATAAACTTGGGATCTTCATAAAAAGCTCTTTGAAAATTATAAACACAATTAAAACGCATCTTTAGTTCTATACAACGCTTTACGAATCGATAAGCCCAAAGCTTTCCGACCTTCTTCCCCCCCCACGATTCAAGAATATAATTCGCTATCTCTTCTACATTATTTAATTTAGATACAAACCCTCTCTTATCTATATCAATTATATACTAAATAAATACCTCCTCTTCTAAATTGGTCATTTTGTAATTATTTGCTCGAATTTCTATATAAAGGGCTAAACTATTCATTCTATGAAGAAATATTGTATACATTATATTATATAGCTTAGCAGCCTTTCGAATATTTATTTTTTTATCTTTTTGAATAGCTTCGATAACTAAGAGTATTTGAGCTTCTTTTCTATTTGATTGTATAATAAATGATTGATAAATCGCGTGTTGAAGTTGGAAAGTGCAAATTGAGGTAAAAGTGGTGCACTCGGTGACATGGTGCACTCGGTGTTAAACCACATTATATAATTCTCCAGATTAACTTACTTATTAATCAGGATTCAGAAGTTATTACAATTTGTGACGGAAACTCCTGCTTTCCTCCCACCCTTATTATATAAGAAACCTCAGGTACATTAACCATGTCCACACATGATACGATTACTCGGGATTAGTATACGATTTAGGTGGCCTGAGGATCAGATCCGGACAAGTACTAGGTATCAATGGTTATCGGTAAAGTAAGATCATTGGAGGGCTAAATATGACTTCTTTTTGCCTAGCCATTGCGGCTAGGCCATTCATTTGTGTATATATAGAGTAGCTATCCCCATCTACAGGTGCTCTTCACTTATAGATTCTAAGTTAAATACAATTGCTGGTCTATAAACACCCTTTTGGTCACACAATTAAATATTTTATAACCTTTACCAGCTGAATTAAACACTAATTTACAGAAAACTTCTCATAAATATTTAAATAATCTACAGAATTCAATCCTCATTGATTATTTAATTACAAACTTCTTTTTTTAAACTTTTAAATTCCTAGATAAATATAAAATCGGGACATTCAAAACTTCAAAATTATAATATAAAGAGTTTTTTTAGTTTTTTTTTTTTTTGAAATCTTTAAAACTATATACTAATTACTTATTATATTAAGTCTGTATATAATAGTATTTATTTATTTAAAGTTCAAGGTTCTCGAGTGTTGCTGTATGAGTATTCTTATAGATGAAAATAAGCGAGTGTTGAGTTGTCTGGTTTGGCATTCTTGTAGAATATTACTTACCTAGATTTTACTTCTAGATCCAGATTATCTTATTTTAGAAGTCTTAATCGTAGTCTTACGATTCTTTGGTGAGGATTAAGAGATTCAAATGGAGATGGGTTGTGATAGCGAAACTTTGAGGTTACCTTTCTGTTTGGGTTTTTCGAGTGGTTTTGTCGGAATGTGTTGATATTGTATGTTGGTTTAGGCCCAATTAGTCTTGAATATTTTTGTCGTATTAGTGATGTTGCTGTTGAATTATATTCATGAGTATATCTTCTACCTTAAGCTCTTTTTCGATAAAGGATAAAATATGTAAACTAGGTAGTTGTCTATATCTCTATTGAAAATAGTTTTGTAGTTATGGTATGGAGATCGCTTTGCTAAGTTTCTTTAAGTGAGAATATGGAGCTAGAAGGTTAAGGCTCCCTCTTGTCTTAAGCAATCCCATTGTGTATAACGTTATATGGGGCTAATATCTACTATCTTTTCATTTTCTCAATTGTATATCAATTCTCTCAACCATGCTATATCACATTTGTAAGACTAGGGATCGGATCCAACGTTGGATGCTTCTGATACATGAATTATACTCTCAGTATATTAAACTATAAAGGGAGTTAAGTTGTTAAACAAATGTGATAGTTAAGATATTTCGAAAGTTGAAATTATTATTAGTGGTCAGTTTTTATTTTGGACTTTACTCTCATTCCTCGAAACGGAGAGCATATGGATTTATATCGCACATTCAACATAATTCCAGCAAACATATATCAAAGTTATTGAGTTAATTATCATGAATCATTATTCGCTATTAAAATATTACCTATTCCCTACTCTGACACAGAAACTAGCCCCAAGAAAACATAGATCGCATCAGCCCAACCAACCCATCACAAAGGCGGCGCATTCGGATCCTCCAAACATTGATCCACCCTCATCAACTGCTTACCCGTTTTCTTCGCAATCTCAATAAACTGCGGCAAATAATCCACCGTCGTCTGATACAAGTAATGCATAACCACCAAATTCCCCCCCTTATTCACATCACTCTGGAAATTCGTAAGCTGATTTTCAGGCGTGTCACTGAGAGCCCACAACCAATCCTGTACATCAACGGACCATTCTACGAATTTTGAGCCTGGGATCAAGGCAGCGAGTCGTTGGCGAATACGTGCACCTTCCGTGCCGAAAGGAGGTCGGAAATACGTGGATGTGTGGCCGGAGAGGGTAGATGAGACGGCGGCTATGTCGTTGTTGAGTTCCCAGTCTATGGATGCGAGGCTCGGGAGTCCTTCCATTGGTGGATGTGTGTAGGAATGATATGCTACTTGGTGACCGAGATTTAACATGTTGGAATAGACGGTTGAGAGATTGGTGGATGGGTCGAGCAGGGCGGCACCAACGGTGAAAAATGTTACGTGGATACCTGCGGCTGCGACGGCGGAGACGACTTTTTGGGCAAGTTGTGGATCACCGTCATCGATTGCGAAAGCGAATGAGTTTGGACGTGTGCAAGAGAAGATTAGGGGTGCCGTGGGTAGTTTTGATGGGACTAGAAAATCTGATGGGACCGAATTGACGACTTCGATCTTTGAGATGACAGTATCATCAGATGTGTAGAAGCCCTTGAGTGCAAACCCAACACTTAGTTTGCGATCGATTTCAAAGTGGGAGATTGGAACGTAGAGGTCGGTCTTTGCTGAATTGGAGTATCTCGATGCTTCAACAGAATCCCACGTGAAAGGAAATGGATTTATATTTGGGTTACAAGTAGGATTGTGCTGTTGCAGAGATATGGTAAATGCGTTACTTCCGGTAAAAGCGATGTGGATGTAGCCCTTATCATTAGGAGTGAAGTCGAAGCATCCATTGGAGATTTGAGTGTACCAGGCAAGATCAGAATTGCCTTTAGTATTGATGGTAAGTTTGTTCCCCGATTGTTTATAGGTTGTTGTTTCATCACCTCCATGATAGAATCCGAGATTGTTAGAATCAGCATTACCAAAAGTATCGATGACATAAGCTGAAGGTCCAGTTGTTGCTGGAATGGTCGAAGATGGCTCAATGACTGGGACAGTACTAGGAACGGGGTAAGCGGTTCCTGTATTTCCACAGTATAAAGACATTGGACCAAGGGTAATCGGTTTGCTAATACCAGAAAATAGAAGTGAGATCAAATGATCGGTATCTAGACCTGGATATTTCGAGAAAGGAATGGTGTAGAATTTTTCAGTTCCATCAAAAGTCCATCCCAGATCTGCAGAGGAAACGTCAATGAGAGTCGGATTACTCGAATCGCATGTCTTCGAAGTTTGAATCTCAACTCCTAATGTTGTTCCCTTTGCAGCCTTGATAGTCAATCCAATTCCACCATATGTATTAGTTGCTTTCAAGCAACCAAACATGGTATACCAGTATGAAGACCCATCCGCACGAGGTGTCAAAGTAACATGATTATTAGCCACAATAACAGAAGTGCCAGTGTCTGCCCTCCCTGTTACCGGTGCCATGGTACCATCATCGGAAGATGGTTGTAACATGGCATTGTAAAACAAGAACGTTAGACGAGATTGAGATGCAAAATCATCAATCAGCAAGTTTGTGCAAGCACCTGCTGGAGCCGAGGCACTGACACTGCTGGTCAGAACTTTCGAAGTGACACTTGGTTTGACTGTGCTCAAAGTGGTAGCGGAGGTAGTTGGAGCAGAAACAACTGATGTTGAAGAGCTAGTGGTTACAACAGCACCTTTCGTAGACATCGTACTCGAAGATGAGGTCGTACTCGATGAACCTCCTGCACCATTTGCGCAAACCAAATTTGTTTGCCCAATCTCCCACGCACCGTTGGCACTAAAAGATTCCCATAAAATCCCCGAAATCGCGTTTAAGTTTGCTCCAGGGAAAGCACTTAATTGTACTGTGATAGTCTGAGTAGATCCAGTTATTCCTTTAATAGTTGTGTAATAACTTTTATACGCGGTCGCTGTACAAGAACTCAAAGTCTGCAGTTCGAGTGTGAATGAAGAGCCAGCAGGACCTTTAACCAGGAAATGTAATTGCATTATATTGATCTGTTGTTGCTTTCTCGCAATTGAAAGATGAGTATAAAAGTAACTGTTGGCCTTGCTGGTGAATGTGACTTTCTTGTTTGTGACATCGGCCTTCAAATTGGTGGTTGTTCCGTCGTCTTTTCGTGTTAGAATCTGTATGACAAAGTTGAAGTGGTTACTTACCACTTGTCCATTGACCCAAAGAATTAGTATTAGTCGAGAATTTTGCATAATTATCAATTAACAGATTACTTGAACAAGCAGATCTCACAACCCCAGCATAAGAGATCACTCCCCATACCACACTACCGACCGAGAACTTCATTGTTTTCTCTCAACAGTCCCGATAAATGGATATCTAGATATACTGACGAACGAAAAACGACCGATCTATTCGTAAAAGAAAGGACGTCAACAAGGATTGAACGTGTCAAGCTACTAATACTTAAGAAAGAAGAGCAAGAGCTGAAAGATAATGTGGTATTACATGAGGAAAATATGCAATTCTTAACATTATTTTCTAAACGGAGTTCTTCGCACGGTCATATGCCAAATCCGAAGCCATTCTTGGCTTTCATGCAATATATTTGCAGTGTGCAGAAGCTATGGCTCGGTCCTGGTGATCGTTCTATCGCCATCATCTGTGGGCATTTTGCATCGTAAATTAAGCTCCAAGTGACCCAAGACATTAAATGCAAATTAGAAAATCCCTCCACGAGCCAACACATCCCACTCCAACCAAATGGAGTCTGAACTTTGCAGGTACCGCATTCTTGGCATCTCGTATCGTGGCTTTCACCCCACATTATGTATGCTGATCTCTTCGGGTCTAAGACGCCACAGCGGATTGACCGCATAAGATTTAGATTCTCGCTTGAGACATGGGCGAATGAAGTGTAAGAAAAAGGGGGTTGCTCGGATGAATAGTAGGTTAAATTTAGCCTTACTTTATTTTCGTCTAAGTATCAGTGTTAACGGATGTACCGTTGTAATTTTGAAACATGATGGAAAACTCTTCGTCTAGAATTGTGGAAGGTCAGTGGGACATCTAAGATGCTTTAGTTACTCTCATTATTGCACCTATATATTCTCGTGAGTTGAATATCAAATACATTCTGAAACGCTAGTCGAAGAGAAGATTCGTTATAGTAAGAAAATTCTAACCTCAGAAATATCCGACACATTGATATATGAACAGAGCCAGCATCTTACTTGAATTAGAGTTGAATATTGGAGTCTGTCTGAGTTCTTAAAATGGTTTTCGGATTCATCTCATCTTCATTTATCTCATCTTCACCTTCATTCCTATCCTCATCGTCCATATCTTGATCCTCCACATTTCCAAATTCTCAGAGTCTCCCCCGGTGATTCTCTCTTCTATTTGTGCTACATATTATATGAAGCTTATCGTTTAGCCAATGTGTAAGTTCAAACCAATAAATCTACATCCTACACGAGTGACAGAACCATAATGATACCATCAGCACCCCCATCATCTCAAAAGCAACATCCCTTCTAGATAATCACTCATCTCCATATAACATTACCGATCAGTCTCAACTTTTGCTCCATTTTCCATTTCTTTTCTATTTTTTTCTTTCTTTTTCTTGAGCTATAATATAGCAAAATTCTCCATTCTTCCCTATTTCCCCCATATCCACAATCGGCAGTCTTTTCCTTGTCTCTGCAGCTTCTCTCTTTCCTTACACCTCCCACACCTATCACCGATTTGATCTCCTCCTAAATCCAGACATTAAACTTCGCAGACTTACTCTATAGATTATTTAATTTAACAATATCAACACCTCATAAAATACACACGACGTATAACCTTCAAAATTTAGAAAAAAGAAAGTTATTATCAAAAATTATTCATACACAGGTCAGTTTCTAGGTAAAATAGCTGGAGATCAGTCATTTCGACCAGCCCAATCTACTTTACGAACGTCTATGATTATCAATAACCAATCCCTATCCACAAGTAATCACACAACCCCAATCCTCGGAAATAAATCTCTTCTTCTTTCTAATAGAAATAAAGTAATATTTCACAGATGAAGTGATGCCATGAGTTGTAGCCGAGGTGTTGGGATTCGGGCTCGAGGCCGATCGTATATGGCTCTGCTTTCTAGTCTCGAAATGCGGATATGATGGCGAGATACTATATATCTGCTATTACCGTTGAGGTATAGAGGACAGCGGTGTGAAGGATGTATTAATGAGTATCAAAAATGTGGGATTATAATTAACGGTTGAAAGTTGTATGTTTTGGTTATTGAAAGAGGTCATCTACTGTGTAGGTATGGTAGACAAGCTAGTATATGCCCTGCATCACGGCTGGAAGTATTCAAGGTTTACTTTACGCGCATATTTGCGGTCACTAACAGGAACTTTGAAGAAAAATAACAAAAGCATGCATCAAAGACTCTTTTTACCATCTATTCTATACCTACTGCGTAACATCTTATAGATCTATTCTGCCAACTTCAACAAACCCTCCAAATTAATACTCTTAGGTCTCTCAATTGGTAATCCCAAAGCTCTATCCCAGATTAACTGTGCCAATGGTCCCAAACCTCTACTAACACCAAAGGTTGCAGTATAATAAAGTGTCTCATGGAAACCATAGTGATGGAACAACACACCAGAGCTAGAATCTACATTTGGGTATGGATTTTTGGTTTTCCCATGCTCTTTCAATACTTCTGGCGCGATTTCGGAGTTTTTCTTGACAAGTTGGAAGACGGGATCTTTGGCGATTTCTGGGCGGGATGAGGCGTAATCCATGAGTGCTTCGAAACGGGGATCGGGTTTACGGAGAACGGCGTGTCCGTAACCGGGGACTACACGACCAGATTTGAGGGTTGACCACAAGTAGTCGGATACATCTTTGTCAGTGAATTTAGTTCCTACGTGCTCTTGCATTTGTAATATCCATCTGAGGACTTCCTGTGCGGCCAGACTATGAATTGTCAGTAATTGCAATCTCGAGGACACATTGATACATACCCGTGGAGAGGTCCAGCGAGACCTTGCAGACCAGCACTGTAACTTAAGAAGGGATCACTTAAAGCACTTCCAACCAAGTGAGTGGTATGGGCCGAAACATTTCCGCCTTCGTGATCACCATGAAGAGCCAAGTATAACCTCAGCAAATCTTGGAAGTTCTCATTCTCCTTTCCTCCCTTGCCGAGCATGGCTGCGAAATTGTATGACCAATCTTGTTCCAGATCAACCTCAGCAGGGAGAGCTCCACCACCTCTATATGAGTTTTGATATATCTTGGCAGCAATCACAGGGAGTTTCGCTAAAAGAGAGATACTGTCATCGAAAGTTGGCTCCCAATAATCCGCTTTGTTTATTCCCTTCTCGTATGCTTTGGCGAACTTGGAAGTATGTGAGAGTGCTGAAACAGCGATCGCGAACTGAGTCATTGGATGTAGATCTTTTGGGAATTTATCGAGTATCTTGTTCACGAAATCTGGGAGCGCTGATTGCTCCGCCAGTTCCCTGGAGAATTTTCTGACTTGTGAAGTAGAAGGGACTTGTCCGGTCAAAAGTAGCCAGAACATAGCTTCTGGGAGCATTTCTGTACCACTTGTTCCTTTCGGCAACTCCTTTTGACAGTCCTTGATAGTTCTGCCATGAAACCTAATACCCTCATTGGCATCTAAAACGGAACCTTCCCATACCATAGCTTTCAATCCCCTGCCACAGTATTAGTATCTTCATGATGCGCTATGCGGTTGTAGATATGTCCGTACCTCATTCCACCAATTGTATTCTCGATTTTAACCTCTCCAATAACTTTATCGCCTTTCGCCTTGACTTTCCTCAACAGCTCGCGCTTCGCAGGAATGGATTCCTTGAAGGTAGTTTTGAGATCTGGTTCGGATGATGTAGCATAGTTACGATGAGCTGGGACAGCCAAAGTACGAACGCCGATTGGCTACAAAGATATCAGTATCGGGCATAGAATATCAATATAGAAAGGACTTCATACTCGCAAAGATCTGAATGCTTTTGAGGCCGTTCTGGTGTTCATCGCCATAATGTCGGATGTACGCCGGTAACTTTGAGATCGGAAGCTCGGATGGGGTAAATCGTGGGGCAGATTCGCGGGGTAAAGTCAATCAATTGAGATGATGAATGCTACTTTGATCACACTCGGTACATAAAGGAAGATATAAACAATCGATGTGTAACTGTAACTTTTTCAATCAAATGGAATGGATGTAAAACTTCAGAATTTCTATCGAGAATCAAAGAAATTTAAGAAATCATGGGATGATGTTCACAATGCAATACAACATCAGGAATATCCACAATCTTATGCCGAGGATAAACGCGGGCTTTGTAGAAGAACCTTTGATTGACGAATCATATCACGACAAATCTGGTTAACAAAAATGTAGGTGTAGCTTAATGAAGCCGCTTGAGGTTCGACCCGCCGCGCACTAAGCCAGAGGTGTTTTCAAATTAAGGCCGAGGGTGAAGTTATAATTATTGACAACCGAACGAAACCGAATATTTATATGTGTATACCGATGATACCGTTATTGCTACCCCGATGACGGCATTACATAAAGTCTTTTTGATTGATCAGCAACATCGTAGGTAGGAGTAGCTTCGAATTATCTCTTGTTATGCTTCGTCAACTCAAATATATCATCTCAAAATGTTTCGCAAAATTGCTTCTGTAGCGCCCCGCAAAGCTTTCTCTGCCAGAGCTCCAATCATTACCATTCGACATATATCTACCACAAGTTGTAGGATGTCTGCATTGAAAGCTCTCAATGACCCAATATCGAGACCATTGGCATCGGATTCATTTCAGCTTGTACCAGAATCGCAGAAGGCCGGAGCCGCCGAGGATGAATTATACGAACAACAGATAAAGGAGGTGGAAACATGGTGGAATAGTCCAAGATATGTAGGAATCAAGAGACCATATTCTGCGGCAGATGTGGTATCGAAACGAGGAAGCCAACAACAATCATACCCAAGTTCAGTTATGGCTAGGAAGTTATTCAATTTAATAAAGGAGAGGGAGGCAAAGGGGGAGCCAATACATACAAGTAAAGATCAACCACAACGTTTGGACTTCCAGCAAATTATGCTAATAAATCCGTAGTGGGTGCTATTGATCCTGTACAAATGACTCAACAAGCTGCGAATCAGGAAGTCTTGTACATATCTGGCTGGGCTTGTTCCTCTGTGCTCACAAGCACAAATGAAGTATCCCCGGATTTCGGCGATTATCCTTACAACACAGTACCAAATCAAGTCCAAAGACTGTCAAAGGCGCAATCAATGCATGATCGAAAACAATGGGATGCGCGGAGGAAATTGAGTAAGGAAGACAGGGCAAAGACACCGTATACCGACTATCTAAGGCCCATTATCGCGGATGGAGACACGGGGCACGGAGGACTTTCTGCTGTATTGAAGCTTGCCAAACTATTTGCAGAGAACGGCGCTGCAGCTGTGCACTTTGAGGATCAAATGCATGGTGGGAAAAAATGCGGACATCTTGCTGGCAAGGTTCTTGTGCCCGTGGGTGAGCACATCAATCGCTTGGTGGCTGCTAGATTTCAATGGGATGTTATGGGATCGGAAAATCTAGTCATAGCTCGAACAGACTCCGAGAGCGGCAAACTTCTTAGTAGTGCCATCGATGTCCGGGATCATGAGTTTATTAAAGGCGTCGCAGAAGACGGTATCGAACCTTTAGCAGAGACCCTGCAAGCCATGGATTTGTCTGGAGCTACAGGCGCCGAAATTGATATATTTGAAGCAGAGTGGGTTAAGAAGACAAAACTCATGACATGTGATGAAGCTGTTGTAAAGCAATTCAAGGATCAAGGTATATCTGAATCGAGCATAAATGAATACCTTGAAGCCACAAGGAAAGATCGGGACATGTCCATCACGAGACGAAAGCAGCTAGCTTCGAAATACAGTAATAAACCAATCATATTCAATATTGATATACCTCGGACACGAGAAGGCTTTTACCATTACAAGGCTGGAATGGAAGCCGCCACCAAACGAGCTATTCAGTATGCACCATACGCTGACCTTCTATGGGTGGAAACGGGAGATCCAAACGTTAAGAACGCCGCACAATTTTCGGCCGAAATTCGAGCCAAATACCCAGGTAAAGGACTTGTCTACAATCTCTCTCCTTCATTTAACTGGATGGGTCATGGTTTCAGTGACGAAACCTTGAAATCCTTCATTTGGGATATTGCAAAACATGGATTCGTTCTACAATTGATTTCACTTGCCGGGCTTCATTCTACTGCAACTGTCACCAATGAACTATCAAAGGCATTCAAAGATGATGGTATGCTAGCATACGTCAACCTTATCCAGAGAAGGGAGAAGGATCTAGGAGTGGATGTATTGACGCATCAGAAATGGAGCGGTGCATCATACATCGATGGTATACTAGGCGCTATTCAAAGTGGTAGTAGCAGTAGTAAGAGTATGGGCGACGGCAATACTGAAGGACAATTTGGAGTGTAGTACAAATGAGGATACCCAAGTACTTTTGTCTACATGCCTAAGCAGTTTAATTTCCTGTGCCGATGATGTTTGCAGTATGAATGTGGATTTGATTTATTCCATTGTGATGACTGGCTTATTCATCCAAGTGGATGTGAAGTTCAGTCCAAATAGAGTTTTTTGACCTCGTCCATTAATTATTTAGCGCACTAAATAGTGTACTAAACCAAACTTCGAAGTTGGCGTCTACACTACCAAGCACCAAACTAGCCATCACACGCGGAAGATAATGTTGCAAAAACTCAAATGTATCTACATCTCTTGGGTATCGTCGCAAGGCCGAGGAAAATCTCGACTCCATTACTTAGAGCAAAAATTAGTGGTTACTTCGGCTCAAAAAAGGATATTTGGTTATTCAAATGTTTCCCCAAAAACATTGAACCTGTCACCGCTAAGACCGATGAATTGAGAGCTGAATGTATACTTAATAGCGTGCAGTCTAAATGAGCTATTAAATATGTATACCGGACAAAAAAGGGGAAAATAGCCTATGATCCTACCATTGTAATCTTAGTAAAGAAATCTTCCGTTTAGAGATCCCCTTTTTCCTAACTGTATTCGCCAAACGGACTAAACATTTTCTTGAGTCTTATGTGGCAAATTATCTAAAGTATTGAAGATTATATTATATGTAAGGTTGGAAGAAGACATCGTCTAGAAGAATGAATGACACTGACTTGTAAATATGTATAGCCGTTACAATCATGACTATCTGCACCAAGGTACAGACGATAGGTGTGATTCCCTCGTAGAGAAATGATCCTGAATTTCGTTTCTATTTTTCCAAAACAAGTTCACACTATGCTGCTAACGCGTAGTTGTTGTGTGCTATTGAAACAAAATTGGTGGCCTATCACGGGTATGATTGATAAGACAACCAACAGTCTCCATCCAACGCAGCCCTCGTTCAACAGCCAAAATCCCACAAATCATCGGAAACTTTTGAGCAATGGGAATGTGTCCTAGAAACTAGAGCAATTGATTCGAAACTTGGCATAACACATCTGACATAGTCATGTGAATAGATTCTAAACATATATATTTGAAGCCAGAGTCCATCACCCATCTAGGGCTTGAGTAAGATCTGAAATTTCATGGCAAAAGTTGGTACCAACCCAAACCACCACAAGGTATGGCTTTCTCTCCTATGGTTTCGTGATTTCATGAGAGTAGGACTGCTTCGAGATATCTCGACTCATTCCCTTCCAAGTGGATTTCCGATCAGTGAATTTGTGAGGATTGAAGCCAACTTGTTCTCTTCAGGCGATTTTCATTAACACTATTGGCTTTATAGTGCTCCAACACTGCCTGCAGTATTAACCCTTTGTCATTTCCAAAAATGTTGAATCATGCGGATGGTGGTCAGTCAATTGATTCTTCCAAGAAATCAGGACTCGGTGTTTAATTATCTGACAGTCAAAAGAACTTTTCCTGGGTGTCTGGTTTCGATCATTTCCAACAGGGCTGCCCCCTATTGGGGGGAAAAGCCATCATATGCTTAGTATTGAATATTTTAAGTGAAAAGGTCTCCTATGATATATGATGTCGGGTATTTCTCGGGGCAATTTGCTGCGGGGAACGATCATCTGAGGAAGATGCTAGATTAGATGTATTTCTATGCACCCAATCTTAATGTAGGGTTACTAACCCGGACCCTTCGCTAGAGCCTGTAATAGGTTAGGTCTGACGCGGAAATGCAAGGGGCCATTGCCCAAATCCAGTTAGACTGTAATTGTTATCCACCACTTGTCAATACCGGCTTACAAAGAATTTCACCTCCACCGCTACCATCTTTCTAAGCAATCGAACACTGGTTGAACTCCTGACATGATCTCAACTTACATGAATGTAGGGTGCCTCAATTAAGCACAATAGCATTACACAGGAGGTGAGTATGTGAAAAAGAACTTTGTTAATTCTAAGCTTTTGAAGAATCTCAACAAAATGGTACCCAATATTCAGCCTGAAGGCGGGAAGTATGCATTTATAACATCGACACCCTTCCGTTCGGCTAAAGAGGAAAGGGAGACGAGAACACTAGTGCGGAAACATGTGATGCGCCCATTCATGAAGCAGAACCGACCGAAAATGGCAAACGGTCTAAAGAAAATTGCGCCAAGGGTTGCTGTGGGTGCATCACAGATACTACCATCAGCCCCGACCACGGATGAAGATGGGCCAGAACCAGATCACCGGTATGGGGCACCAACAAGTTCCCCAACCACTCTCATGGTACCACTTGAAAATGCGCGTGTAAATCCTTTTCAAGCATGGCCAATCAAAATGAACATGCAAGCTCATGAGTTGGTGCATTTCAGTGAGTTTGCTTCGTTCAATTGGTATGCTTATTAACAGCTATACAGTTTGGGATTCATCACAAGGCGTCCAGCCATTCAGAGACATCTGGTTTCCGATAGCTGCCGCTGATCCTGCAGCAATGAATGTAGTGCTAGCCAATGCGTCGCTTCATCTCAATCATATAAGAGGAATTAAGACGGAAAGTCGTGATGCAATGATGTACCATCTGTCGGCAGTGAGATCCGTGAATCAAAGATTAGCGAACTTTGTGGTGGAACACTCGGAAGGGCTAATGGGAGCTATACTTGGCGTGCGTTTTCCATCATCCTTAATTTCTCTTCCAATGGTTCTGACAAAAAATAGTTCATGTGCCACGATGTACGTGATTTTATCTTATCTTGAATAACATTCGCTAAACTTCCTCTTAGCAAATCGTATCTGACCCGAAGACCTGGAAGATTCACCGTGCCGGCTTTTGTAAAATTTTAGCTTTGCGGGGCGGACTTTCGACCATTGAGCATATGCACTCACTGCGACTCTCTTTATTCTGGATCGAAATCAATATGGCTAGTGATTTGGACGTCGCACCTCATTTCCCAGCACCACTTCAATATTTAACGAATCCATATATTCCGAAATACCAGGCCGAAGGCGAAGTTTATTTCTCTAGCATATGCTCACACTCCAATGTATCATTATTTTTGTCGAAAAATATGCTTGATGTCATGAGCCAGTTGAGTGTTCTCACAGTGACGATAATTCGTGAGAGAGAAAAGATGAATCCGACCAGCAAAACGCAACTCCTCCGGGGAGACCAAAGCTTCGCTGGCCTCTGCGTCTACCCAATTTTGTCTGTACTTCTGAAGATCCAAAATCAGATACATAATAAGACTGAAGAGTTGTGTAGGATTGGCGCCCTTCTCTTCATAGCGCAGGTGAAAAGGTGGTGCGGGGTCATTCCTGTAATAACCAAGGTTTTGATGGCCAAGTTGCGTCGCTTGTTGAAGAATGAGTGTAGTGTATGGGATGTTAGGGTGAAGAAGCTGAGGTTATGGACACTTGTTATGGCTGGCTGCACGGCAACTACTGATGATGAGAGAGCTTGGGTTATTGAGACTGTGAAACGGGATATTTCTGACTGGACTGAATTGGAGAATGTGAAGAAAATGTGGTGGATAGATGAGCTATTTCAGGTGGGATTGTCAAATATCGAGGAAGAGATTCATTTATTTCAAGAGATAGATCCATAAGATAAATGAATATGTTGTTGAAGGAGTGGTTCCTGTGGTGCTAGGGAGCGGGGGGAGGGGGGGGGTGGGCTAGTCCCAATAAGTACTAATAGAGCTCTGACTTAAGCCAGAGCTCTGCACCATCATAGATTTTTTTCTTTCTAGAGTACGTATTCACAACACAACAGTCTGAATACCCTCACAACAAAGCGCCGAAATCTCCTTCATGGCAAAGAACCTCCCGGGAAATAGATTGACGCCACCACAAAGCCCGCGGAACGCTCCCAGTTTGCCTTTCGTTTTCATATCTATGAGCACCAAATCCATCGACAGAGAATCCTCATGCTTGTGGAGAGAAGTGGTAGAGACGGTTGGGTATGAAGATAAATGATGATCTTTTGACTAGATGATTGTTTTGAAGAGGCTATCTCGAAAGCTTTGTGAGTGCCAGTTCTGCAGCCCATTATGACGTGATGATTCGTGGAGAATCGTGCTTTTTGATGTAGCCGCGTCTATTCTCAATTCTCCTAGATATCACTCTCAACTCGTCTTTTAGAAATGTATCCTTTGGAGCAGTTTTTTTCGTTCGTGACCATATTTTGGGGAATCAAAGGAGTTAGGAAAACAGCTCGAAACCTCTTTCTTGCGACCAAGCCGAAGCGGATCGATGCTCTGGGAATCTTCATAATCATTGGTGCTGTTAGTCACCTGTTCCTTGTAATTCAATTTGGAAGGGCAAAGTCATCGTAAAGCTCGCCAAAAGTAATTGGTCTTTTCATGGGCTTGGGTACCACTCATTGCATTTGGAATTCTTCGATGAGAACTCGGGGAGGATGCTACTATGCCATTGCGATTCCTCAAATAGCCCACAGTGCACATGAAATCGGTGTTTCTGTTTTGCACCCATAGGGATGTCACATTGTGATTTTCTCAGTACAAAGTTTATGACTTGATTAAATTCATCAAGAAAGTATTATCTATCTGCCATTTTGATACCAGTCAGCTCATGGTTCGTCGCCTTTTTGAGCAGGGGCCTGTTCATATATCATTAGCTCTGGCAGAGTTGGTCGGCGTGATGATCTCTAGCGTATCGGTCAATAAATTCGAAAATTATCTAAGAACATTCTCATTGTGCTCCGAATAATCACTGGTCGACGCGGCTTTCTCCACAAATCCCATTCATCCTTATAGATCAGTCTATTTGCGGAATAGAATCTGAGCTTCTTAAAAGGCTCTGTATCAATACCTGCACTGCAGAGTGGGCTACATTCCTTTTACTTTTTGAACTTGGTGTCGGTGTAGGAATAAATGCATCAAATGTTGCTTCATAGGCAATCTTTCGAGAGTGAGTTCTCTAAACTTCAACCGGGGACGTAAAGTAGATGATACTTAGAGAATGCGATATATTTGTAGCGAATTGTGTGTAATAATCAGTCGAATCTGAGTTAAAGAGATTTGTCTGTAGGTGTACAACATTTTTCTCTCAGCTCGGAGGGTCAATTACAAGGGCATTGACGCTAAAGTAGCATAGGTCATTTGTATAACAGGGGCTCCCACAAGATCCCTTTAAAGAAAGTCTGTCGAATTTAGCCAGTTTTTATTAGTAACGTTGACGATTATTCAAAAGGAGCCGATAATGGAGAAGATCAAGCTCAGAGAAGGAATGAAAGTGCTTAAAAAGATTATGTGGGGAGTGACGGTACTGCGACTAAAAAGCAGTAAGATCAAATTTTTATACAAACTGCATGGACAGTAAAGGCCAAGTTGAAAACACTATCTAGGCAGCTTAGTTTTACCACCATCTCCTCTAGATATGAAAAATCATCACATCCTCAACCATGCTTCCATCCTCATCTTTATCGACCATGCCCAATTGATGTTCACAGCCCGCTATATATGTTGATCAGTATCAAAACATGCAGATTCACGTTATTGTTACTGCTAAATTTTGCAAACCGGAAGCCGGTGGAAGTTGATTGAATACGCCAAAACTTCACATCACCAACCATAACTAACATGTTCAAATTTCCAAAGAAGCAAGAAGATAAATTCACACTTGACAAGTGGCCGCCGACACGCAACTGTACATTGTTTCCTTCCCGACTGAATTCTATTTGCGCAGTAGAATGGTAAATACAAAGCATACCCCGATGCTCACTTCCGACTCTTCCTCTCTCGCAAAAGCAGTTAAGAACTACCTAGGCTGCTTTCTTGCTGAAACCAAATGAACAAAGAAAAACGAGAACTATCAAATTCAGGTAGATTAAATACCATATCCAGAGTGAATAGCTCGAATGATCATTTCAGCTCAATATCCAGCGCTGGTTTGTTTGATTCGGAAAAAGATGTATGTGCCTGTAGGTTTGCGTTTCTTGTCTTGTATTCAATCACGTGATATCACATGTACTCTGTTATTATATCACATTTTATCATTGCCATGATCATGATCATCACCACTAGCGCGGGATAAACCGATCCATCGTCCCCATATTCCCCATCTTCAAACAAAAATCCAAACACAAAACAAAAAACCTAAACTTAAAATTTTAGGTTGCCCCTCCTCCCCATCCACTCCCATCCTCCCCATCCACTCCCATCCACTCCCATCCACTCCCATCCACTCCCACCCACTCTCCCAAAAAAATCAAAGCTAAGAGCGGGGTAACCAACCGACCAACCAGCCAACCTTACAGCTGCAAGTAAAGTACTCTGTACTCTGTACATACAAATTACCAAACCGAATATATCAAATTGCGGGGTGCAGCAACAACACTCCACTATCTATCTAGTTATTTATTCATCTTCCATTCATATATATACACATACCAGATACTTGAGTATCTAAGTAGTAATACATATATATATAGCAATAATCTCAGGTAAGAAAGTAAGCAAACAAACAAGCAAATAAACAAGCAAACAAGGAGGTTAAAAATATCTTTAATTGAGTAATCTAAGCCCGTCGTTATATATCTATCTAGGTATCAAATCTTAAATCGAAATTGTATGCGATGGGGTGTGTTAGTGTTAACCCGGCTACTTGGACCTGTCACTGGCTTATCTATCGCAGTGTATGTACTCTCTGTATGGACTCTGTATGTGGTCGGTTATTTGGTGTGTGGGAAGGAGGTGCGATGTAGCTGTATGGAAAATGTGTTGTGTATTATGGATGTCATGTATGTTGTGTATATGTGAAGGTTTTGAGTAATAGGTGTTTATTAATGTGTGTTGTGTTATATTCTATCTAGATTTATATGTCTATAATCTATCTAATTTACAAATTTTATTTTCGAATCTCTACTTATATATCTATCTAGTTATTATAGTTACAGATATATATACAAAAATATATACAAACAAATATATCTACAAAGACTCCTCTAATCTACAAGTACTACATCTCAATACCTAAGAGAAGACACCCGTGTAGTATTACTAGAAGAATCAATCCCATCAACCAAGCCCAAACTAGCTTGCCAAAATTTATCCTCATTCAATAACCACACTTGAGTTTTATTTCCCTCATTACCCAAGATAAAGTTAGAAGAACCACCTGCGACGACAATTTTTCCCAAGAGAATTCCCCCCTCATTCCAAACATTTACTCCGTCTCCACATCCCGCATACACGTTTCCCGCTGCATCGGTTTTGATACCATCTGGAAGACCTTTTTGAGGGACGGCAAAGATTCTTTTATTGGCGAGAGATGGTTGACCACCTCGAGTAATGACGTCGTATGCGTAGATGGCTCTTGGGGCTGTTAGTGCGGTTGCATTACCAGTTCCATCGGTAATGTATGCTGTTTTCTCATCTGGGCTGAAGGTAATTCCATTTGGTTCTTGGATTCCATCGGCGACGACACGGATGTCGTTTGTTTCTG
Source organism: Sclerotinia sclerotiorum 1980 UF-70 (assembly GCF_000146945.2). Classification (NCBI taxonomy): domain Eukaryota; kingdom Fungi; phylum Ascomycota; class Leotiomycetes; order Helotiales; family Sclerotiniaceae; genus Sclerotinia; species Sclerotinia sclerotiorum. The sequence continues at coordinate 200,669 of NW_001820830.1, forward strand.
GCATGTAGCGGTAGACTTGATTAGGAAGTTGAGGTTGTGGTCGGATTCCTTGCCATGATCCATATGATGGATCAGTAAACCATAATGCTCCATCACTTGTGACGTGAACATCATTAGGTGAGTTGAATTCTACTCCGTAGTAGTTGTTGATGAGAGTTTTGGTTTCATATGGAGCTGTGGCGTTCATATAGACTAGTCCTCCGGCTGCTGTGAGAGACCCTTGATCGCAAATGATGAGGCCATCTTTGTATTTTATTCCTCCATTTGCGAGAGTAATGGTTCCTTGTGGTTCAACAATGGTAGCTGACCATGAATCTCCGGATTTATCCAGACGAGTGATCGAGATAGTTTTGTTGTTTGTTGATGGAGAGTTGGTGGATGCGGCATATTGGTTACTCGTGACGAAAAGAGTTGACTCGGAAAAGAAGATACCAGCTTCGTGGAATTGAGGGAACGAAGAATTCAAAACATTGGTAATGGTCGGCGAGTTTCCGAGTATTGAAGTGAAAGATTCATTGTAGATTTGAAATGGCGCAAGGTTGCTAACATTGTACAAGTCCAAAGTTGAGATTGTGTCGGCGGTGTAGGTCTATAAGACATTAGTTGGATAGCAATGTTAATGATATTGGTCTCTACTAACATATACACTTTCTTGTGCCAAAGTACCAGTGGCAATGGCCATAGTTGGAATGATGTTTCTTGAATGCATTCTTACTTATTTTATCGTCTCTAAGAAATAAACACAGAAAGATCTCGCCAGGTACCAAAAAGGAGAGCATAGCTAAATACTTATACTAAGGTAAAATGAGTATTGACCCGTCGGATTCGCCGATCTTGTGGATAACATCACTTGGCATAGTGATGAAATGTAAAGCATAACATATATAAAGTGGTGTGGACGGGATCTTGACTGTCAATTCCACTGTATTCTAGGTCCAGAGCGGTATCGAAATACGTACCTGCCAAGACTGATAAAGGGGGATCATAAATGCTTCCCAGGAACCAGAAGCGGCGGAGCAAATTGCTTTGCTTCTCTCATAGTGTGAAACCAAGCTAAAAAAAAATTCTTTTAAGATGCCAAGTTCCAAATCTTCTTCCAGTCTCTAGAGCATTTCCTACCTTCGTTGTCGAACTGATTCCTGGACCATGAAGTTTCCTACAGACAAGACTTGTAGGGAGTACTCCGCCGGAGACCCTTTGGCATCATCCCCTGGCTCATTTCAATAGCAATGCTAAGGTTACAATATGCTCGGCTGAAATACTTAGTATCTACCGATATACGACCGGTGAGTCAAAGTTTAAATCTCTTGCCGCTCTAGGTAATCTTGAGTGATGAAAGGCAGAAGATTGAAGTGTCCGAAAGGTTTCGTGGAAATTTCACATCTCGAGTTGTTGAGATCTTAAGTACCGGTACTCGGCAGTAGAATTGTTTCATTATCTATCACCGATGCCCTATCGCCGATGCCCTATGAATGAACTGAGCTGGTCCGCACGGGAATGCACGTGTTTTTGCTCTGATGGATTTAATTGGTGTTTAAAATCCGACAATTTTACCGAAGAGATACCAAGAAATCATTGGTTTCTTGCGCTCGAACTCTCAAAACTTGTCTACTTGTGGCCTTCCAAGTTATTTGTTTACTTTTTGCGATTACGGCAGTGCTCTCTATGTGACTAATAACAGTAAGTACAGAGTAGAAAAGAAGTACGGAAGCCGAGATCTTCTCTTGTTCAATACCCGTATTACATAATCATGAATCTGGACGGAACATTCCAAACATGCGATGATAACAAATACTCCGTACATAATAATCCATCCCAATCTTGGCCTCCATACTGAATAAGACCATCCATCACTCCATCCAGTCTTTCATGTGAAATTATATTAATAAAAAGTCTGTGCTGTGCTGTGTGCTGTACTCTGCAGTTCTGTGCAGCTCTGTGCTTTCCAAGGTTGCTCTCAATTTTGTCCCCCGCCAGATTGACACAAATTGATCCAGTCACCAACCAAAACATACATATTGCCTAAAATTGGTTAGCCTCTTATCTACCCCGCTAAGGTAAACCGTTCTTTCGATGTACCGATAAACCTTCATCTCTTCCTTACCATCAACGACATACATATCGACAACACAGCTTGAAGCCTATAGACAAATCGATTAAAATATTACTTTGTTATTGATATATTCATTACCTTTAATCTTATTGTCCGTCCGGTCTTACCTTTGTCCACTAACCAAGGTCCTCTCCCGAATTGTTTTCAATATTACACAGTCATCGTCTAAATAGATCTCGCCCTCGATTCAACATGAATACAAGACAGCACGATACCCCCGGTAGTAGACCGACCCGGGTGCAAAAGACGCCACGTATCTATACCTGCTCTGTCTGCCAGAGACAATTTAAGAGAAGTGAGCATTGTTCAAGGCATGAACGTGGTCGTGAGTACAATCAATTCTGTGCGAGTCATGCTAGTTCCTTTGTTGATACAAGCTTCAACTTCTAGATACACAAGAGAAACCATTCCCTTGCAGATTATGCGGCCGTAGATACGCGCGAAAGTATGTCCTGATGATGCGCGAATATCACATTCGCTATAGAAGTTCATGTTGATTAATTTCTTATCTAGGGATGTCGTCATACGACATGAAAAGTCTTTTCACCGTCTCGAAAACCCGAGGCGTCAACAACCTCCTCCTCCCCTTCAACCATCATCACCAGATCTTGATGCCGACTCTGAGCCGTTCACAGATTCAATCATAGTGAATACGCATAATCATCGTACAGAACCTCAGCTCCCAATGCCAATGAAACTTGAGCATCATGAAACACCAGAAATGCAATCTACATTAGACCCCTTACTGCGAGAACATGATGCGCAGTTGGCTGGACATTCAAGTTCCTCTGGACCTCATATGAATGGACATGGCGCAACAAATCACGGATTTCAACAATATCAGAATGGTTTCATAGACCCAGCTTTGGACATTTCTGATCTCTTCGGACCTTCACCAAATCTGATAGCTCGAACTTGACAGTAATTGACTTACTGCAGCAAATACAATAAATTTCATAGTTTCAAAAAACGCATTACGAAATTCGACGATATTACGATAAATACAATTCTGGGGACTGGGATATCATGATCCGGTGTTGTGGTATACGCAAAGAGCAAGACTTGAGATTTTTTAAGTAACTTTCTCTTGTGCGATTTCGCAGGACAATGTTGTCGATTCGAGATGTTATTCCACTGTCATAGAGGTCTCGCTCAAAGATGTGATTTCCCATCTCTTTTTTCTTTGGATGATTTTGCATCCACAGCTTTCAGATAACCAGTGAGGATTTGCACTGGTAGGGGGTTTTCACTATTTGATTCCTTTGAAGATACCTCGTTCATGCACTTCAAGAGCATCATACTTATTTCTACCCATTAGCTCAATTCAGAAGCTGCAAGATTTTGATGAATGCAACCCGCACTGTGCCTGTGAGGCTTTTAATTTTCTCTAAAATGGTGAAGAGCAATAGATCGGCAACTAATTTCTCCTTTGTTCTTCTTTGTTCACCGGAATGATTGGAACTGCATCTCATAGTGTCTCCTGGATTATTCAAGCGCTTTGCATTTGATGTTCTTTCCACAACTACAGAGTTTGAGACGTGATCCAAATATTTTCTTTCCAAAAACAGGTCGGGTACAAAGTTGGAACAATATGTCTTCGAGGCCTTTTAAGCATCGAGTTCCTTGAATATGCAAATATCTATCAAAATTCACCACCAGTTATCAACACATATCCATCGCAACTACGACTATCAATTCGATAAGAGTCAGTCGATAGCAAACTTCATCACTTTCAAGATGGCACCAAAATTAACACGAGTGAGTGTCGCTTCTATCCCAGTGGATCAACGCACATGCTCCATTTGTCAAGATACTATTGGTGGCAGTGAAGGCGGAGAACCAGTCAAAACAGAATGCAACCACTATTTTGATCGTAACTGTATCGAACACTGGCTTGATGGAGATAAGACAACCTGTCCCGTCTGTCGCAAGGAAATTCGCAATACAGGAGGTGGTGGCTTGCGTGATCGTCTCAGAAACATCAACAGGGGTGCTCGTCTTGCTAGAGAAAGAGCCATCGAAGAAAGAGAACAGATGCAACAAGCTCAAGCAGATTATGGTGGCGCTAACGATTATCCTATTTCTAATGCTAGTGCTTCCGATGATGAGCACCCTACATGGGTGGAGTATGAACCAATGCCTCCATCTTCGCCTGGAAACTTCAATACTCCAAGACCACCACGAAGAAACGATCCACCACCACGAAGAAACCATTCCCCACCAAGGCAACGTTACCAGGAATCCCGACCTTCCACCTTAGACGTCGACTTGGAACGCGCAGTCAGAAACTACACTTCCACACTCAACTTCATCCAGCGCGCCGACCAGAACATCATGACGCAAGCCAAACGCTCTAATTACGCCAACGAAAGACATCACGCGGCCGAACGCCGAATCCAAGCCGCTTTCACACAACTCCAAGTATCAGCAGAATCCCGAGATGTCTATGCTATAGAACATGCGCTCGCGCTGCAAGATTCCGCAACCTCCTTATTGAATGATGCGTATGCCGTACTAGAGAGGGAAGGTTCACATCTTGCGGAAATGATTGAGCAGAGACAAGTTGGGGATGAGAGGTTAATGCGTGCGAGAGAGGAGTTTGCAAGAGTGAGAGATCGCTATGTGATGAGTGTTAGGAAGGTGTTGGGTGTAGGTCGTGGGGGGAGAGAAGGAAGAAAGATACTAAGAGGGGATTTGGGAATGAGACTAGAGGACTATAGAAATGAGTATGAGAATGAGGATGATGATGAGGCGTGGGAACCTTATGATCCTGCCGCTTGGCAGTGATTTTGAGTTTGGAGTTGGAGGTAGGTTTCTTTATCTATTTATCTATTTACTCGCCCTAAGCTTGCCTGTCTATCTTCTAAATCTAAATCTAAATCTAAATCTAAATCTAAATCTAAATCATGGTACGTGTTTTTTCCCTGAATTGATTTCTTTCATATTACATACTCCTCGCTCTGTTCTTTTTGCTTTTCGCTTTGCCTTTACTTTACTTTACTTTACAAGTTTCTCTTTTTGCAATACTTTTCTTAGGAGTTGAACGGGAGTTCATTGATTGATTGGTAGGTGTGACGGAAATCCCTGCTTTCCTCCCACCTTTATTATATAAGAAACCTCAGGTACATTAACCATGTCCACACATGATACGATTACTCGAGATTAGTATGCGATTTAGGTGACCTGAGGATCAGATCCGGACAAGTACTAGGTATCAATGGTTATCGGTAAAGTAAGATCATTGGAGGGATAAATATGACTTCTTTTTGCCTAGCCATTGCGGCTAGGCCATTCATTTGTGTATATATAGAGTAGCTATCCCCATCTACAGGTGCTCTTCACCTGTAGATTCTAAGTTAAATACAATTGCTGGTCTATAAACACCCTTTTGGTCACAGATAACTTATTTGTTACGAGGTTTGCCATCTAGATCACGTGGAAGTGCTCTAGGCTCTCGAGGTGGTTTATAACTAAGCGTCAAGCAGGGACTTAAGTAATGACAATAATGATATGCAATTCGTAACTAATAGTAGAGTATACTAAATGATTGATCTTGAGCACGAAGCTCTATACAAAGGAAATCCATCTTGATTATATAGACCTTCATGCTTCGTGGCTCGAAGGGAGCGAGGGGATCGAGCTTCGATCCTTTCGCTCTCCTCGATCGAAGGGCTCGAGAGGCCAAGCCTTCGAGCTCTTCGAGTCCTCGCATCACGTGTTATTACTAATCCCGTGACCTAATTGTTACTTGTCGTAACTTAACATTATTTTCTTTTATGTAACGTGGTTTAACACCGAGTGCACCACTTTTACCTCAATTTGCACTTTCCAACTTCAACACGCGATTTATCAATCATTTATTATACAATCAAATAGAAAAGAAGCTCAAATACTCTTAGTTATCGAAACCATTCAAAAAGATAAAAAACTAAGCATTCGAAAGGCTGCCAAGCTATATAATATAACACATACAATACTTCCCTATAAAATAAATGGTTCAGTCCCTCATACAGAAATTCGAGCAAATAATTACAAAATGATCGATTTAGAAGAGAAGGTATTTATTTAGTATATAATTGATATGAATAAGAGAGGGTTTGCATCTGAATTAAGTAATGTAGAAGATATAACGAATTATATTCTTGAATCGCAAAGAACGAAGAAAATTGGAAAGCTTTGGGTTTATTGATTCATAAAACATTATATGAAATTAAAGATACATTTTAATCATATTTATAACTTTCAAAGAGCTCTCTATAAAGATCCCAAGTTTATTGAAGAGTGATTTCGATTAGTATCGAATATACAGGTGAAATATGGTATTCAAGACTGCGATTTCTACAATTTCGACGAAACTGGCTTCATGATAGGTATAATATGCCCTAGAATGGTTGTAATTAGTGTTAAACAAAGTAGCAGAAGCAAGGCAATATAATCAGGCAATTGAGAGTGGGCCACAGCAATTATATATAGCAATAAAGAGAGTGAAACTATACCTCTATTTCTGGTAGTTCAAGGACAAGTTCATCTTTCCAACTGGTATACTGAAACTGATTTTCCTGCGGATTGGGCTATTAAACCTACTTCCAATGGATGGATGAATAATGAGACAGGCCTAGAATGGTTAAAGCATTTCGATAAACATACTATTCGTCAAAGGAAGGGCAAATATCGAATGCTAGTATTGGATGGGCACGAAAGCCACGAATCAATACCTTTTCAATCATATTACAAATCAAATGATATTATATGCCTCAAATTACCACCACATTCAAGTCATTTAACTCAACCACTTGATGTTGGATGTTTTGGTGTACTTAAACGTTCATATAGTTCTCAAATTGAGGAGTTTATCAAGGCACATATTATTGACCTCCTGGGATCTTGGCAGCATATGCATATATATTGCATGATGCATATAAGGAGCAAACAAAACTCAACTTTTAATTCATTCTTTCCTTTTTGGTATACTGTTTGTTTGCTTTCAATATTTTGATTTCAAAGCACTTTAACTCCGAAGGTTGAATACCTAACCCTATTCCTTCATTTTTTTGAATATATACTCGCAGCTTAACTGCTTAGCTAGAGAATCAATCAATTCAATCGGATGCTCTTTCTGGTCTCAAGAAACCCAATACATATCAATCATATCACTAAAGTTGAATTCTTTATAGCTTTCAAAGCTGCATATCAACAATCAATCACCTCTCAGAATATGAAAGCTGGCTTTCGAGGAACAGGTCTAATACCATTTGACCCTCAAGCTATACTCTCAAAATTAGATATTCGAATTCATATACCTACTCCACCCCTTTCGATTTAAACCTTTGGATCTCTCAAACTCCCCACAATCCAATTGAAGCTCTTTCTCAATCAACTTTAGTGAAATCTCGAATGGTTCGTTGTCAATCAAGCTCCCTTACATTTATATTCGAAACTGTATTAGCTTTAGCTAAAGATACAGAAAGATTAACATATGAAAATACACTTTTAAATGCAGAAAACTGTATACTTCGAAAGGTAAATGAAACATTAAGCAAACATCGATATACGAAAAAGACTCAATTACACCAAAAAGGAGTATTTATTGAACAAGAAGCTGCAGATATATTATCTCAACAAGAGATTGATATTCAGATTCAACGCAACAAACATCAAAATGAAAGGAATTCTAACAGGGAAGCATCTTCTAATAGATGTTGTAGCAAATGTGGAAAGACTGGTCATAATTCAAGAACCTGTTCTAATAATTTAATAGACCCTAGATTGTTAGATTCTTAATAGTTTCAACTGATTGATTTAATGACTGTTGAATGATATGAGTTAGAAAGTGCAAATTGAGGTAAAAGTGGTGCACTCGGTGATATGGTGCACTAGGTGTTAAACCACGTTATAATCAAAATATAAAAGAATTAAAAATAATTAATTTTGATATGATTTCATTTAGTAAGTATAACATGAATAGTTTCCAAAACTCTTATTACCTCAGATTACCCCAGATTACCCCAGATTACCCCAGATTACCCTACATTCCCCATTAAATATGACCCGTCTGCCAAATATCCCGCTGAAGATGAATCCGATCATCCCTTACGTAATTCATCTTTCCATCCGACCTAATATACGTCTCCACACTCCTAAAAGACTCGAGCTCTAATTTCATCTGCGGAATTTTTTTCTCTTTTTTATATTCTTTCGATGGAGAAGAAGAAGTTTTTATTTTAGAATTATTATATTCCTTTCCATGTAAAGAATCCACGTGCACTCTTTCCGATAGCGATTTTGCAGGCGTATCTAATCTGGTAATCTTACTTTCATTTGTGGACGACGTCGAGGTTTTACTCCCGAGTTTGGGAGATCGGAAGGATATTTTTAATGAGTATGATTTTAGGGCTAGGAATTGGTGGTTGTGACGGAGAAAATTCCATGTTGCGGGCATACAGGAGACGATTACTCCGATGAACATTTCGGCTAATCTGTTTTTTGGAGTTATATTTAATGATTTTAAGAATGATAGGGAGATCTTGGGCTTACGAGGAGATAATTACGTTTTGTAGACTCCATGTTGTATCTTTGGTGTTGCTTTGCTTATTGATGAAGCGATAGTAGACGCTGAGGGTAGATGCGATACATGCACTGTGGGAGTATTAATTGTTAGTATTGTTTCAGAAATTAGGTTATAATACCTAGTGAAAGTTTGAACAGGGTTGCATACAAAATCCCAGTTAAGAAGACAACTCCTACTTCAAACTTGCGTTTAAGCGGCAAGTAAAGATCATATACCGCCTTCAACGGAAGAACAAGAAGATATAAATCGATAGCCAAACCCACGGCCGCAAAAGGCGACGCGTAAATTTGAGCATATTGTTGTTCCATTGTAAAAAGATGAGTTTGCCACGTTTGTCCATGACTAGGAGAACTCCATACTGTCATTAGAGTTCCGGTTGCGAGATAAAAGATGCTTGTTGTGATGATGCCGATGTATACACATATTTTTAACCATTTGAAGGGATGAAATAATTCCAGATAAAGGGCGAATAATGTGAGTTTGGTGAGAAGGAGAGTGGGAGAAAATAAAACATTGCTGAGGAATGCAACGGCCTAGTGAAAGACTGAAAGTTAGCGAGATCCAGAGGGGAGGCATTCGTTAAATACGTACTATGATGAAATCATCGCTTGTTACATCCCCAATAGTGACATCCCATTGATGCTTGCCTACAGGACCTTTCACAACACCTAATATTATGCCATTAGCAGGTATTCTAGTTCCATTCAGAATCTATACTAACCTATAATCGACGCAATATAATAAGCTATCGCGAAAATCTATTCAAGCAGTACCCTTACGTTAGACAATACATCTCTAGTATACCACAGTTATACCCTCTCATTATACTAACAATAGCAAACAAACAAGTAACTAAACCAACAAATAAAAATTAGCCACATTCCCAAATTTCAAATTTCAAATTCAAATTCCCAACAATCTACTAATTAATACAAAAAAAATAAAAAAAAAAATCTCACCATCGCCCCAAACATAAGTCCTACTCGTAAACCGCACATACACCCGCGCTGAAAAACATAATATCATAAGAAATAAAAGTATAGAACAAACGATAATAAGAACATAACCTTTATCCTCCGGATGTGCCAAATTGGAAGTAATACCAGGAGGGGGTTCTAGGGCTGGAACATCTTGTAAATATGATGGGATGGAGGAGCTAGACATTGAGATTGAAAATTAAAATTATAATGATGATTTTATATAGATTATTTATTGAGGGTGAGATAGCGATTAATTATGTTTTGATAAAGTCAATTACAATTGCAATAGCAATAACAAACTTTATATCTAAGAAAATAATTTGTACAAGAGGTGAGGTGGAGAATCAGTGTAACTTTTGATAGGTTTTAGTATTTTAGTATTATTCTATAATTAAGTCTATAGTAACATTGAGCATATGCAGAATAAGCACTTGGAGATGCGATGACCAAAATTGGTGAGGTTTGGAGGCGGAGCGGGGGGCGGAGAATGTGATTTTTAATCTAGGGTTACAATCAACCTACCCCTCATTTCCAATATGGAAGTCTTTACATAGTAATCTACTGAGTACATACCACACCATCTTTCCCATCTCTTCCATATCCTTACACACGATTATATCTTCACGATATCTCTTTCTCCAATAATTTACTAAACCCCTTTTAATTTCCAGGTAATTTCACATACCCTCCCTCCCTCCCTCCCTCACTCCCTCACACATACATACATACATCCAAACAAAATACCCATAATCCTACCCAGCCCATCACATAAAACCCAAAACCACCACCAACAATATCTATCTATTACTTACTTCACCCCACCACCTACCTACCAACTAGGTAGGTCAGTATACCCACGAAAACAACCAACCAACCAATTAATCACACAACCAAACCAAAAGAAATACAAAAAAGTTCGGATAAATTACTGCGCCATATGCAGGTATCCAAACTTTTGTTTGCTACGAATTCCTTACTCTGTACTCCGTACAGTCGTTTTTGTTTGTCAAACTACTCGTTAAAAATAGATTTTTTTGGGATCTATCTTTCTATTTATCCATCCATCCATCCATCCATCCATCCATCCATCCATCTATCTATCCATCTATCTATCTAATCGGTCTATTTTATTCCCCGAGGTAGCTAGGTTGTGGGCACAATCACTGTTCCTGCATCACTTGATGGAAACACTAAAGCCAAAGCCATAGAACTCGACTTCTTTGCCTGAGTATTACTCACTACATATATTAAAACCTCTCGTAAAGCTATAACAAACATAAGATATCATCACTAAAACACATTTATATATCTACTAACAATTTCAATTGATTGCCTATACAGTTTACCGCGTCTAGTATCAACGCCTTCATCAGCCATCCTCCATCTATCTGATTAAGTACCGGACAAAATATATTGTCTCGACATAATCATAACTATCATGAAAACATCAACAAGATCCCATCCAATCCGTCTATAATTTACGCATAACGCCATTCTTTTGATGTGACCGTATTCGTGAGAGCATGAAATGAACACTGCAAGATCATGCCATCTATATGATACGAGTCCAATCCAGAATTAAACCCCTTCTATAAGACCAGACCACCAATTTCTAATCAAATATGAACATATATGCAAGAAACAAAGTTTGCCATGTAACTCTCTATGACTCGTCGTCTGTGTCTACTGGCGGTGGAGTACCCTTTGGCATGTTGTACCTATAAATTTAGTTAGTATGATGCAAAAATATAATAGAATGGACTTCTACGGACCATTGAATAATTCTGAGTCTTCTTCTAGATTCTTGATCTTTCAACTCCTTCTTAGTCTTCTTCTTCTTCTTCTTCGCCTTGAAGCCCAAATCTCCATTATCTTCTACTCCACTGTTAACAGCGCTGGCATTTGCACTAGTTGCAGCACTTGCAACGCTGCTGTTGAAGCCACTTGATGGTCTACTATCCTCAAAACGATCAGCTGAGATAGCCATGGTTCCCTTATGGATAACACGACCAGCAACGACATGCCATTGTTCAGGGCAAAGAGCACCAACGAACTCTTCATTGTGAGAAATCATGACTACACCACCCTTGTAGTCACGAATAGCGACAGCGAGACCTCCCAAAGAATCACGATCCAAGAAATTGGTAGGTTCGTCAAGAACCAAAAGATGAGGGTTATTCCACATAGCTCCTGCAATGACAACCTTGACCTTTTGTCCTCCTGATAGACCAGAGATCTCGTTATGATTGGCAATTTCTGGATCGAGTCCAAGGTCCTCGAAATGTTGAGAGATGGCAGTTGGAGTAAGCTCGCGGAAACCGAGACCTTCACGTGATGCTTCGTGATCGTCAAATTCTTGGATCAATTTATTGAATCCAAGGGAGACCAAAGTTTCCCGAGAGATTTGAGAGTTGTACTTTGGCAACAATCCGACCCACTTGATCTCATATTGGAAAGTCTTCTTCCACTTTTGACGACCCATAATAGCTTCGATACGCTTTCCACCTGATCCATCACCAAGATCAACCAACTTTTCCATTTGAGCCTTATCCTCATCGGACAAGATACGTGTTTGCTTCATGTGGACTTCACGATCGTCTCCGTTAGCATAACGCCATTGGAGATATTGATTGGGAGTCTTCTCCAAATGCATCTCAACGTGCTCCAAAGCGTGTTGTTTAATGTATCCGATACGCAAGTTAGGATGTTTGTTTACAGTACCAACAGTTGGAATGGTTTCGCCCGTGAGCAGTTTAATCAAAGTAGACTTTCCGGCACCATTACCTCCGATGATGGCGGTTCTGGAAGACAAAGTCAATTGACAGGAAACATCGAAGAGAGATGGCTTGGTGGCGCCAGGATAAGTGTATGAGCAGTTGGTCATTCTAAGAATGGCTTTGGTCTGAGATTTGACACCACTGAGTATACCAGGAGGAGGGAACTTGAATTTGACAAGAGAGTCAGAAAGGGTGTAGTAACTCTTCGCTTCAGGCTTTTGCTTTACGAAAGCAGCAAGGTTACCCTTGTAAACAGCGAGCTTCTTTCCTGGTTCATAATGGTAGATATCGGTACAAACTTCATCCAAAAACCCAGAATCGTGAGAAACGATCAAACTGGTGATCTCCGTGTGAGCTTTCAAGTATTCTTGTAACCATTTAACGTTGGCAACATCCAAATGATTGGTAGGTTCGTCAAGAAGAAGGACATCAGCTTTCATCAACATAGCTCTAGCCAAAGCAAGCTTCATCTTCCAACCTCCTGAAAGTGATCCGACCTTCTCGGATTGGCGACCTTCTGGACCGGCAGTGAAGCCGACCTCAGTCAGAACCTCGGAAATACGTTCACGACCTTCCTTTGCAATCTCTGGATCCTTTGCGACGAATTCCAAAATGCTAATATCAGCGTCCTCTCCTTGGTTGTGTTCGACAAAGCATGTTCGGAGAACATCTTGACTTGGGAAACCTTCGAGTTTACCGTTTGCAATGGCACGCATGAGTGTCGATTTTCCAGCACCGTTACGACCACAAAGACCGTATCTGTGGCCCTTAAGAAGGCGCAAGTTGGTGTGGTTGAGCAAAAGCATACCTCCGTATGCCAAAGAAAAGTTTGTGTTGACGATTTCAACTTCGCCATCATCTTCTTTTACTGGTTCTCCAAACTTTCGGTGGTCTTCGTCGACGTAGAACTGCTGAACAGCGTCACCAACAGTGGCAGCGGATCCTGATTCTTTCATGATTTGCTCAAGGTAAGGTGTGATGTTGGATGCGATGCGATCAGTTGTACGATGGTTGACATTCTCAACGACCATACCACAGATATATGGCTTGGCAAGCTTGAAAATATCCAAGTCACCAGCGATTCCACCAGCTTTCTTAATTTCGGAGTCGAGGACCTTGGAAACCTCATCGGCGGTGACTTTAGCGTTTAGGCTTATGCCATTGGCAACGTTACCGGCATCATCACTCATGGCTTTGTCCATGACCTTCATGGCACGATCAGCCATTTCTCTAACCTCTGGCAAAGATGCACGTTCTTGAACACCTTTCACACCAGGTTGTAACTTTGGCAAGAAAGTACGAGCCTCAACGGGATCATGAACCAACTTTGTCAAGTTCTCAACGACGACAACCGTTTGTCTCAAGACTTCTTGCGCAGTAGAGCGATCATTGAGAGATCTTTCGAGAAGAGGTGTGAGGAGAGCGAGGACGGGAGATGTTACAATAGCAACGAATGTGGTTTGCGACAAAGCGTGAATAGCCTTTTGAAGGGTCTCCTTTCCTGGCTTTTGCATAGTTTCGATCAAAAGTGGGATTCTTGGAGCAACATCGTCGTTGGAAAGAAGAGTGGTCATAGAAGTCATAGTAATGACGGATTGCTTCTCAACCTCCGACTTTAAGTCGTGCATTCCAGCCTCGACAAGAGGAATCAATTGTGCCAGCTTTACGCCCATGATCTCTCTTAACAAATCCTTCTCATCAGCTTCTTCCCTGGTGCCACCGACGGACATTTGTGCCTTGTCGGCCATCTTTTGTATCAACTTGTAGGCGGCGACTGTTCCTTGCCATTTTCCGGTGCGCTTGGCAAGATATGTGACGAGAATTGGAAGGAGACCGACGACGAGAGCTTCAGCGTTCAAGTTGGAGAATAAAGCATCAAGAGCATATTGGGCAGCGTCGCGGACTACTGCACCCTTATCTGCAAGAGCGTCGAGTGCACATGGCACCGTGCTATCATCTTGCAAAAGGAAGACAACCTCGGAGATCTTTTGCTTAGGGGGGAAGCGTTCAAAGAGAGCACCCAAAAGATTTTGAGCACTTTCTCTTCTAGTTCCACTCTTCTTATCGGCCGCAGCTTTCTTGATCTGTGCTAAGATACCATACTCCTGAAGTCCCCGAAAACCGACCGAGTTGAGAAGGAGATCGCAGAGAGCGTAAGACGCATCAACTGATGCAGCGGAAGTTTTGGCTTCGAAAATGCTATCGAGAATACCGGAAATCTCAGCTTGTGTTGGGGCGACACCGTTTGGTGTCTTTGAAATCATTGTAGGCATCTCGTGAGTGGGGGATTCGAGATGTGGCATTATTTATGCCTGGGAACCCTTTCGAAAGTTGTAATATTAATGTACGCGATTAAATGATTCAGTTAATCGATATAAATCTGTTTCCAGATGGTGAAGATTCTGCTTCGTGAGAAACAAAAAAACTCTTTGAAAAAGAGAAAATGAAAATGTGTTCTTTGGGTCGAAAAGTAACCTAGGACTGGTCGCAATTCGAAAAAGATTGATGGTTTGGAGTGGAGATTTTCTGACCGAGCAGAAGGGGAAGTCTTAAAAAGACAACAGATGAAGAAACAAGACGAGCTGAATGCTTTTCTTGAAGTGTATCTTGGCCGCGTGTGGCTAAGATGAGGAGTGAAGATGAAGGATTTGATGGGAGGGTGAAGAGAAAAACAAGGAGGTGAAGAAAAAAAAAAGATAGAGATAATGGAATTTTTTGGTGCGTGGAGCGTAATCGCAAATCCCCACTTAATCAGATAGTACTTGTTGACCCTTAAAAAAAACTCAAAAGCCCCTTGCTATTTTCGGTTTAGTCTCCGGATTAACTCAAAGCCGCTTTGAGCCTTTTCGTCGACTGAATTACTCAGCATGTTACTTTCTTGATTGGTTCATATGCGAAACTGAAAATTCCCATCTTTTCTGAATCCACTCCGGACTCAAAACTCAAGGGTCCGGAATGATATCTAGATAATGCCGGTGATTAATTACTCATTATCGATAAGGTTATTTATTCATCCAAGCGTTCATTTCGTATGACGTCCTTTTTAGAAGCAAGTCTCAGTGTTCGTATATATGTATAAATATAAATCACTAATAATTCCATTCCTGGATTGAGGGTTTGAATATTAATTTAGAGTTCTTAACTTCTTATTAGCCTGAATTCCTAAATAGTATTTTGGTATTAGTAATCTATTAAGGTTAAAAGTTCTTTATAGACTTAAGAATTTGAGTTTTGATAAATATAATTGTGTGGTATAAATTAAAATTCATAATTTATAGTTTGACAACTGAATTTATACATTAAAATCTAAATATATAATATAGGTTCTAAAAATTATATATAGAGGCCAAAGATTGTCCTAAAAGACATCTGGTGATCATACCTCGAGGTCATTATCAAACTATCAGCTCCTCATTCTCTCGTTGAATTCCTGTTTCACAGTATCATTTGTAGACATCTCTGACTCGTGTCTACTCGAATATATATTCTGTACATTTATGTTATAATCGTGCTTCAAAGATCGCCTTATCCTTGAGCATTTATTCCCTCATCATTCAGTCAATAATAATTCATCATTTCATCAACCAATAGAGGCTACTCGGGGTGAAATATTCCGAGTCACTATGACCAACACTTCTTCAATCAGAGAATCGAGCACCGAAGCTCAAAACTCTCTCCCAACAACAAGGCTTCTTCCTTCATTCAGTATATCTCAAAATGATTTAATTCAAGACCCTCATGTTTCTCTACTGGCTAGAGCGAAATCCCATCTCAGTGAAGAGATTACTCTCGTTCATGCCGATATTCCAATAATAGCATGTGCTCTCGTGGCTGGTATCTGCGACAGTAGTGCTTACAGTACTTGGTCTTGTTTTGTTTCTATGCAAACTGGTAGGCATTATTAATAAATCTACACGATTTTTGCCGTTGCTAACGCTTTATTGTCCATAGGAAATACCATCTTCCTAGCTCTTGGCGCCTCTACGCAAACTACCACTCGTCCATTCGGCTGGGTCAAATCCATAATTTCGATATTCTTTTTCCTCTGCGGTTGTCTCTTCTTCGCACAAACTCGACATTTCGGTGCTGGAAAAAGTCGCGGAATATTGGCTATTTCTTTCCTATTCCAAGGAATTTGCATCATAATAGCTGCTCTGTTGGTACAAACGAATGTGGTCCCAGAACCAATCGCCTTCCTTGGTCTTGAAGATAAAGTCAATTTCGTCGAATTGATACCACTCGCATTCCTGGCTTTTCAGTCTGGTGGTCAAATTGTTACATCAAGAATTCTTGGTTTCAATGAAGTACCTACAACGGTTTTGACAAGTGTCTATTGTGACCTTGCCTCGGATCCAAAATTACTTGCTTGGGACAACATCAAGAGGAATAGAAGAGCATGCGCTGTTCTTGCTATTCTTTCTGGTGGTATTATAGGTGGTTGGATAAGTCAAACTTCTGCTGGTTTACCCGCTGCCCTTTGGCTCGCTGCTGCTATAAAATTTGTGATATCTTTTAGTTGGGCAGTATGGAAACCAAAGACAGTCGCTTTGGAATGATTGTCATTAATGTAGTCATTGATTTTGGGTTCTACCGCTTATTAGTACAAGATGTTCGATTATAAAGCACGATCTACTTCAATTACCTGACATAATCTGGGATACCCGGTCAGGTCATTTATTTAAATCGATTTAGACAAGAAACGGGTCTTTAGAGTTCTACATTTCCTGAAAAATACCAGGGAATTAAGAGAAAGTTTTGGATATCAATGGAGAGGGGTTTAAAGGTTTCAACGATTTCATAAGATTATGGTTTTAATGGTTAAGAAGATGTATCTGATAACGAACACTGTGTCTATACCATATATATAGTATACATAAATCTACCAACTTGAATGCAAGACTTTAGGTATACAACCAAACCAATGGTGCTGTGGCGTGCACTTCTCAAATTTCTCATCGATGCTATAGCTATCGTTCAAGAAGATATTCCTTTCTCTTCAAAAATCGGAGAGATCCAACATGAGCTATCGCTCCTTCGCTTTTTTTTTTTCCGCCCAATTTTATAACCCCAAGATTATAAAAGGAACCGGTAAGTCTCTTTGAGAAAATATACACTTCTGCGCAATGTTCGCGCTCTTAGTACCAAGGACCATTTTATTGACCACTCAAGATGGGTTTGGGGAGTGGTGGAGGGCAGAGAACTCTAGGATTTTTTGGGCAACTAGAGCGCGGGTGTGGTTGATATGATTGCAGATTTAGATACATGTGACAACGGGGTTTTGAATCAGAATGATGGTGAGGATGAATAGATGACAACATTATCCTAGCCGTTAAACAAAAACAGTGACTTTGAATCCCGGACTGAAAAATATGGATATTATCTGTGATGAGAAAGTACCTTCAGATTTATTTCTAGCTGCGGTCGGAAGAGTGTGGATTTGTATTGTAATTATTGTACAGACTAGACGCTTAAAGCCTAGACTGTAATATAGATACATTATTAGTTTTTCTAAGCTCTTATATCTATCCTGGATACCTCTTAAATATCACCGTAATAAAAATCCTTATTCAAGGAAGCCGGATTACGGAGGGGTAGAGAGGCTCTTATACGTTGATTGTTCGCTTGTATAGGTTATTTACTCTTACTTTCTTTCTTGGTATCTATTCCTCGGAAGGTAAGATTACTACTATCTGAATTAAAATAAAATAGATAGATAGCTAGACTAGTTAATAAGCTATGGATATATAAACTAAACTAAACCACATCTCATTTGTTTATTCTTCATCTTTCATATATGCAACTCGTATTTCAAAGAAAAATGGGCAGATTATAATGTGGGCTGAGTATATGTGTGATAAGTGTGTATATACTTTTACCTATTCTGTTATTCTCGAATTTCTCTTTGAAAAGGTTGGTGGATGGTGTTTAGATGGTGTTTAGATGTTGTTGTTGTTGTTGTTGTTGTTGTTGCTGTTGCTGCTGCTGCTGCTGCTGCTGCTGCTGCTGTTGTTGTTGCTGCTGTTGTTGTTATGGGAATATATTAGGTTTAATTCATGTATTTCTGACAGTAGGACTATTAACCTTACGCACTACTTTTGAATTATATATTGCTATTAATTACACCGTATAATTTACATGTTGTCGATTAACCTTATCTGAATCATTGTTAAGATTATAACCTGAAGGGAGGAATCGATGTTATATTGTGCTCTAAAGGCAGTCAGAGATAACCTTACCTAGTAAACTTTTAATGTAATGAATGATTCCCTAATATCAAAAAATTTGCCTTTTCCTGTGATAATTAGCAGAGTGTCTAGATTCAGAACCTTACTAGTATCGTTCAAGATCCTCCTAGATGTAATTACTACTTAGAATATCTGGAATTTCTGAGAGTTTTTATAGGGCTTATCTATGGAAGTCTGTAGGCAGTCAAAATATAAATGCGGCAGAGGGGTGAAGCAAAATTACCTAGGTGAATTTATGAGATTTTAAAGTTTTATAAATACTACTAAACATCTATTCTAGAGTCTTCATGTGCACGAATGTGATTGGGGACACTTATATAGACTTCTAGTCCAATGACCTTGTACATTATAAAGATAATGTGAGGGATGTCGTTCTATATGGTTCTTGAAAACTGTAAAGCTAATTTGTTTTCTATCTAGTTTGATGGAAGACTCTGATCATGGTGAGAGTGATTGTGACGATGAATAGAGTTGATAAGAATGAGGAATAACGACAACATCTACAATTTGCCATAGCATTGATAATTAGCACCATCCCAAATTATCTTCACCAGTTACAGATCCAGGAGTTACTCAAGTAATCTTTGGGCTTCAACGCCGAGAAAAAAAAGGGGGGGGGGGGGGGGGGGGAATGGAGAATTACCTCTCATCTACACATCCGTTGTATCTCCTTACTCCGCTTTCTGACGTGGAAGAATCATTTTGAAGTTCTCATTTATCCAAAGACATAGTGTGTATTTATAGTGATTTGTGGGAATTTTGATAGCTAGCTTGTGATTCAGAGAGTGGGAGTATGAAAGTGAGATGAGAGCAGGACGTGGAAAGACGATTGATCATATTCACCCATTTGCTCCTAATCATACTCCGCCTAATTAGCTATATGTAGTTCGGTGGGTTGAGAATAATAAGAGGAAACGCGAGATAGCTGGCTTGATTGGTATAAAAAGATCTTCTGTCACAAATTCTTTTAGGGTAAGCAATGTTAACCATGGGAAATCGTACATGTCCTAGGGTCCACTACTCCCAGAGAGACATTTTGCAAGACGATTTCATATTTCATGTAAAAAAATGTAAGATCTTTTAACAAATAACGAAACTTCTTCAACTATTACTATGAACTTTGGCCCGGCTCAATATCACTGTTATGGATCTCTCCTCATTGGCGACGTATATTTCCAACGCTAAACAGCAATTTTGAATACTCAATGATAATGAAAACAAGGATATATGTTCTTACAAGACGAGCAGCCGCTCTAGAGAGATAATAAACTAATAGTCTCCTTTCCCCAGGGAATCATCAAGAACACCGGATGATCATTATCACAGAATATTCTTTGCGCCACCTTGAGATGGGTTCCGTTCCTTTATTGAGTGTACTGTTTTGATAATGGATACTTGAATATTTTTATACATCTTCTTTTTTCTCTCTCTGGGATTATGACATCATATTATGGTAAGTGGAACTAAAGAATAGGAGTGTGGGAAGTGAATATGGAACCTCTAGGGTGTGCTTCAAGCTGGAGAAACAGCTACGCTTTTTTTTTTTTCCTTTTTTGGAAATTTATATTTTAATCACTCAAGATCTGTTGCAGACCTGCCCAAGTTGAAATCTCTAATATTTGAAATTCTTACATTATCAGACTTCGCTGGTCAGTGATTTCCGGAATGATTAATTAATGAGCTTTATATCCAAAGACACTGGAATCGTAAGTAATACAATAACGAAAAGGATAATGTTAAGTAGCTGTAAACTTCATACTCTCTCATTCATGTGCAATTTGGAACTGTATAATTAGTGAGGGTCTGTTAAAATATTCTCACAAAGTAAAAGTTGGTGGAGATTTATCATACCAGCTGGAAGCCAATAGCAACCATAATAGCTCCGAGAAACAGCGGAATTAGCTATAAATACTTTATAACCTGCGACTTGGGATCTAAACCTCATATTTACTCAACTACTACAGTCGCAAGTCCACTAAGAGCTGTATACACAAGTACAACAGGTTCCCACTCTCCCACTTTCCTGCTCTCTTCCTACAGTCTCAAACTCACTCACTAATTTTCAACCTCTCCCACCCCGCCAGCACCATCCCCTCCCCGCCATCACCCCCTCTCTCATTCTTTCTCTCCCTCTCCCTCGCCATATAACTCCCATACACTTGTCTCGCAAGTATAATCTTCTTCTCAGTGCGCGACAGCGAAGACGTAGCAATGGATTTATACATTCCTAGAAAGGGATACGCAAGGAGACCAAACATGCCTGATGCAGGTCCAGTGACTAGCCCCATTGCTCCTTTCGCCACTCCCTTTCCAAAACCGGCCCAGCCGCCTTCTTTAGCACCTTTGTAGGGCTTGGTGATTGTACCAGACAGACCGTCCATGAATCCGTAGCCGAAATTCTGCGAAGGAATTGTTAGCTCCAAAGAGTCAAAAACTATACCCAAGGAAGTAAAGAAGAGTTAGAACTACCTTTCCAGCTACAACACCACCACTTTTCCAATCCTTAACCTTGCCATGACCCCTTACCTCATCACCATACAACCTAGGCATGTGATGCAGACCCTCCGTCAAAGCCAACGGAAAATCCACCAGTGTAGCTTTTGGAACAACACCCACCATCTTTCCAAACCCCTTCCCAAAAGTCTTAGCTGCTTCCCTACCGCCCCCGCCGTTTTCTTTGCTTCGAAAGGCATTCGCGGGCCCGGTGAAGATCTCGCTGAAGCCAATGGTGAAGTCGGTCATAGTGCTGAGAAGAACCTGGGTCCCGGCTGATACTGGATCCCAGCGAAAATTTTCGATCGAGATTGGTTTAGGTTGGTACCTTGTGTTTGATTAGCGCGTGAAGCTTAATTAGGGATGGGATGATTTGCAAGGAAGATCAGGCTTACAGCTTCAAAAGCTTTGGGTCGATTTTCTTGTGCTCTACAAGTATGAAAGCAGCTTCATCGGATAGTTTGATGGTCTTTTTTGGTCCGTTCTTACTCTTACTACTGTATTGCCATACAGCAGCTTGATTGAGAAGGATGTCGCAGCGGAGGGTATCTACTGAAAGATTTGTGTGGAAGGATTGTACCGCCCTCTGAACACCACTTTCTTGTCTCATCCTCTGTGAGATTTCTACGGCTGCGCTCATTGCTGCGGTTGTTAAACAGTACTGAATAGCTTCTGTGAGATTGCCTTGGTTGAGAGATTTGTGATGGATAGGAAGTGGTCCTGCACCTGCTGCGGCGATCATTTGTCCCCAGAATGCTTGGCTAATCGAGATCAATCATCAGCTTAGTATATCATTCCAGAGTATTGACGACAAGAACATGGGTATTATCGAGACGTATGAAGGACGGAATGTAACTTACTCGCCAAAGAACGGAACAATGGCTGTTGGGCGTCCGTTGAGAAGACCGCATGCCGTGGTCCCAGCACCACCGTGATGTACAACGCAAGATACGTGCTTGAACAGCCATTCTTAAAAAGAGTCAGTCAGTTCAAGCCCTTCAAATACAGAAAAGATGCATGCCAATCTCACCGTGAGGGCAATCGCCTAGAAAAAGAATGTCTGGGTTGGCATGCTCGTTTAGGCTAGAACCTAGCTTACTCCAACCACGGGAGATAATTGCTCTTGTCCCGCAAGCTCG
Organism: Sclerotinia sclerotiorum 1980 UF-70; assembly: GCF_000146945.2. Classification (NCBI taxonomy): domain Eukaryota; kingdom Fungi; phylum Ascomycota; class Leotiomycetes; order Helotiales; family Sclerotiniaceae; genus Sclerotinia; species Sclerotinia sclerotiorum. The sequence goes on from NW_001820830.1 coordinate 222,984, forward strand.
AACAGCTTCGATCAAGATATTAGTCAACTTCTCTGGGCTGTCAAGAACAATGCTACCGAAGCCAATATATACAGGCGGTGGACCACTTCTCAAGAAATTGTCTAGTTCCGCATCAGGGGTATAATCTGGTTCTCCTCTAAAGAAGAAACCGCACACGTCTTGATTGTGTTAGTCTTCTAACTGCACAAGAGAATGCGTCTTACCAATATAATTTGGCCAGTCAGCTGGCTTTGGGACAAATGCAGGTGACCAACAGTAGGTAAAGGGAATTTGAAGAGTGTCGCAAAGTAGAGGGCCCATTGTCATTGGTATTCGTTCGAGACTAAGGGACTTTTTGCGCCACATGTTTATAATATCAGAAAGTCTCAACACTCATTAGCACATCTTTCGACATCAGTCCCCAGCGAAGGTGTCTTACCCCTGCCAAGTCATGATCTCCACAAGCGCATAGGACAAGTAATTCGTAGTCCGTAAATCCGCATCTGACCGTTCAATATTGGCCAAAGGATGAGGAAATTCCCTTGTAGGGCTCCAAGGCATCGTAAACATTAAATGTAAAGGAATGCCCAAAGATTCTGCACAATGCACATGGGCAAAACTTGGTGGGTTGGCGATTATTGCTTCCGCAACAAACGGTATATTTGTTTCTGGATCTGGCTCGATGCAGGATCTCCAGCAGCCATCAAGCATAGTATAAACCATCTTGCGTTTCTGTGAGATCTCACCGCTCATGAATGTTTCGAATTTTGGGATTATTCCTGGATTTTTAACCATGTACTGTGAAATATCAATATAGAAGACAGAGGCATAGACAGAATTCACCTACGGCCATAAGGGATGCCGGATCTCCACCGATAGGGAAAAATTCTAACCCGGTCGCTTTAACGAAATCTTGGAAAACATCGTGCGTTGCAATTCTCACACGATGCCCTGCTGTTCGTAACGCGCTTCCCAAGGCAATGAATGGTTGAATGTCGCCTATGAAGATTTAGCCACGGATATGGAACCAGTATAGAGATAAAAACACGACTCACCTCTGCTACCGACGATTTGAATCACGATGTTCAAAAACGGTGACTTTGAGTTAGTAATATTGGGTGGGGTATAAGAATTTGGCTTTGCTGGAATTGGAATGGGTAGCTTCTCAGTGGCGATGAAATTTATGGCAACTCTCCCATCATCTTGAAAAAGGTCGATGTCAGTAATACATACTGTTTCCCAACCTATTGACTAATCAAAATATTGGAACAGAGAACTTCTCTTTACCTTGAGCAACAACACTCGTCTCGATGTTTGGACCAGACCCGCGAAACTCGTAGGCTGGCGGCTTCTCCCAATCGAAGTCTTCTGAAGTGTGTGAAGCATTGTCGGCTTCGTGGCAGCTGCCATTGGCAATAACCCCTTCGCTATCGTTATAGTGATCTGGTGCTACCTGTGCACTCTTTTGATACTCATGTTTCTCTCCACCTTTTCCCTTCTTCATGGTGAATAGCTTGGAAGGACCTGACAAGCTGCGACGGCAACAATACGGTGGCAAGCCTGGTTTGATATGATATCTGACAAACTGCGGCGCTGCTAGTTCTCTGATTGGATGAAGCAGTGTAAATAAGAGAGTTTGACTTCGATTACACGTGAAGAACTTATGTCTAGAATTGAAGCGGATGTGGGCGGTCAAACCTGGTCGACGTCCTCGGCAGGACCTTTGGTCGAAGTGTTCTCTCTTATATTAAACCCTTAATGGTGATGAGGTATCGATTATTGATGGGATATCGAATGCTTGCAGCGCAGAGATTTCTGCACATTTTTTCCTTAAAGATATCCATGACTCAAACTCAGTTTGGGGTGGTTCGCGGCTGTCGAGGCTGTGTCTCCGGTCCTTGAGCTTTCCCAGAAAATGGATTAGAAGTTATATTGACCATATCACTAGGCCCCAATCGGTATCAAATCCGATCCTAGTGATGTATTTATGTCCTTGAGAAAACTACCCCACCAGTTTAGCTTAGCATCCTGACGCACCTCGGGTTGCGGTTCCACATTTCGTACTCCGTCGGTTCTCATTGCCCCAATTCTAATTCTGAGCAGTAAAGTTCTGCACCGCACCACCACCAGAGACAATTTCTTTTCATCTCGATGGTACCATCGTTCATTTCCATCCTCGCTAATATGTTGACCTTACGCACGCAGCAACTTGACGCGTTTTCGAAGTCAAATCCACCTTATGAGACTCAGGCTTAGCAATATGCAGGGAACCTGAAGAAATCACCTTAAATCCCGCAGCGGGTGCATGGCTTGCAAGCAGAAGAAAATCAGGTCCCATCGCCCTTCATCTCAACTCCCTCAACCTCGGCGAATCCAATTGCACTTTCACCATGTCAACCCATCGTGGGTGCACATTGGAGTCTATCCGACCTCGAGCTATCAATTCGCACACGGCATTAACCAGTCTAAGCTGCAGCAACTTACCATTTAGGTGGAATGTGTGGCAGTACGTTATTCCCCAGATCACTTCCTCGCACGGCTTCCTTCTCCATGGGCTCCTTGACCTTGCCGGCTCACATCTCTCACGGAATCGCCAGAAAGGAAAGAAAGCTTATTGGCATTCTGCGATATTAAGACACACAATATAGTATCACAGGATCTTGCGTAGAAACGCTGAACATATTCACAAATTTGAAAGATATTGATTGGCATTGTCTCTTTTGCTTCGTGTAATTGACGTATCTAGTACCAGTTAGTATAATTTTCCTTCTACTGACAATGAGTGAAACCCGCTGTGTCTCAAACTTGCTCCCATACCCCGCACGCCATTCCATATTATCCCATCTTAGTCAAGACCATAAAGCCTTTAGGCTCTCCCTCAAGCTATCCCTCCCTCCGGATTCTTTTCTCAAGATGTTGATAAATTTCCGAAAGAACTTTATTGGGTAAATGAAGCATCTCTTTCTCATTTTCATTCGAGACGAGAAAGAAGCACAGATCCTGTTGCCCAAAAGTGACGCCACCCTTGAGGAGTGGTTAATTGGGTTCATATAATCATTCTTCAGGTCAACAGATCCAGAATTCTCTCGAATCGTTTACTTGGAGGCGTCTGCAATAAGTCGCAAAGTATTATTGCTCTCATCCGTGCCTCTGCTTTAGGAACTTGATACTTTTTAGCATAATCCCACCCATCGGCAAAAATTATAAGGGCAAAGATGCAGATGGCAGCTTCCAACAAATAAATCTTATAAGAGGACATAATACTGTTCGTATTTCGATGTATTATACCAATTGAGTACCAAATCTGAAACACGATTGTTTATTAGTATCAGTTCAAGCTGAGCAATCTTAAAAATTGTTGCGGTACCTTTGGTGGTTGGAATGAATGCAGTGACTGTTATCGCTGTCGAGAAAACGAGGGGTAAAGAAAGAAGTAAAGTTACCTCTTGAGGTTTTTATAATTAATTTGAAAGTCAAAAGTGTGTGATCGCGGGGCTCGTCCCATCGGTAGCCTAGTCATAAGCTCTGCAACGGACTCCAGCTAAGATTATGGTTTAACACAAACAAGCAAGACGTCCTCATGGCTATATTTCAATAGGTTCCAATTTTTGGCGGCTGTTAGGATGGAAGACAAAGCCTTGTGATTGAATCCGAAAAATTCTGATAGCTTGAAACCGTTATGATTGCCCTTGGATTTGCGAGCTTGACTAAAGTTGAACATGTGAATACGATACTTGCCTTTTGAACTAAAATTATATCGAAACTTTTCTTGCAGGAGGTCAGAAGGTAGCTGGAAACCTTCAAACATCCAAGTGCAAGTATTATGGATCGCAGCTCACGAAGCAATAAAGCTTCATCTGATATGTTTAGTTTCGATGTTGCTTGATTTTGCCTAAAGTGGAAGAGCTGGATGATAGACAACTTGTTGCCAGTATATTCCAACCTATTTGATTATTTGACTCTATGATCACTAATTTATGATGAAATTAGCGAGAGAGCCACTCCGAAGGGGATAGACACAGTCCTTCGAATTATTTGACAATAGCCTTAAATAGTCTCAAACTACGTTAACCTTGACACTTGTTCTGACCTTCCAATATTTGAATCGTTCTCATATTAATGTTTGAATGTCCAGAAATTTCTCGAACATGAAATCCATTAAAACACTTCACCGAACAAATATCCGTTAACAGCTGAATAGGACTACCTGGTGGACATATGATAGTCGTCCTGAAGTCGGGGGAATCCCCCTACAATAGGGCTTTTAACAAATGCAGTTAATTTAACGAATGGCGAGAAGTATTTCACAGAGAAGAATATCATCACCACGACTTAGTTCTCAGTCGAGAATATATGCGAACAAGTATTTATGATATAGTGTTTCCACAAGGAGACTAATCTAAATCAACCCAATTAGTCTTCGCGTGAAAAATCTCCTCAATAAGTGTTATATCAAAGAGTGCTTCTAATAAACTAAGCGTTTCTAATAAGTTGATTGTTTCCAAGGAAATGAGCGTTTTCAATGAGATTAATGTTCCTAATAAATCGAGTGTTTCTAGTAAGCTGATTGTTTTTATTGAAACGAGTGTTTTTAATGAACTGAATGTGTTTATTTGTGACCAAAAGGGTGTTTATAGACCAGCAATTGTATTTAACTTAGAATCTACAGGTGAAGAGCACCTGTAGATGGGGATAGCTACTCTATATATACACAAATGAATGGCCTAGCCGCAATGGCTAGGCAAAAAGAAGTCATATTTATTCCTCCAATGATCTTACTTTACCGATAACCATTGATACCTAGTACTTGTCCGGATCTGATCCTCAGGTCACCTAAATCGCATACTAATCTCGAGTAATCGTATCATGTGTGGACATGGTTAATGTACCTGAGGTTTCTTATATAATAAAGGTGGGAGGAAAGCAGGGATTTCCGTCACATTATTAAAATGATTATTTATAACAAAAGAATAAACTCATTTTTTTTAATTATTATAATTTCAAAATTAAAAAAGATATACAATTTATTTTCAATTAATTTTACATATAAGCTATTTCAAGTTTTAATAATTTAATAATTTATTTATAAATCCTATTGTCACAATTCATTAATTCACGTGACCTCGAGGACCTTTTGGACCTTAGGGTCCTAGAGGTCCTCAAAAGATGATATAGGGTATATAAACATTCATTTAGTCTCGTAGTTAAGGAGCTTCGTGCTCAACTTAGTTATCAATTAGTTTACCTACATTCTACTTGATCTAGTAACGACTTCACTTCCAAGTGAATACCAGTGATAAAGCCTTAACCTACAACTACCAACCAGACGAAACCTTAGGCAGCCGCTGCCTTTAGTACAGTATCGTTACACCTATCCAAGTTAAAACCTCAAAATTCAACTTTTAATTTCTCAATTAATAAAATCGCGAAAAATCTGAAATTTTCAGAATCGTTTTATATTTATATAATAATATTATAATTAGAATTTTAGTTAATTTTATTCATTAATTGTGAAAATATCAATAGGTACAAATCACGATTTTTGGTGTTAAAGGGTGGCCGAGATTAGGTGGTGGCCGAGAAGTGGGGTACTAGACTTATATTAAACTCTTATTCTCTTTTATTCTTTTGTCTTCTTACTCTCTCTCTCATTCTTACTCATTTACATCCAATCGCTCATTCTCATTCTCATTTATTTACTTTTTTCTTATTTTATCTTATTTTATCTATTTATTCTTTTTTTTTTCTTTCTCGATATCATTTTAAATTCCACTCTTCAAGTTACTCCTATCTCTATCTCACATATAGACACATAAACCAGACACTCCTACCCTCCTATCCACACACACCCACCCACCCAAACAAATTCCACATCCCATCCCATTCAAAATAAACCCACCTCTTCCCACCTACGCATAACATCAAAATACATCCAACCATTTTCCCCCTTCCCCTCCTCCTTCACTTCCCTCCTTCCATTTCCTATTTCCCCTTTCCCCTTCTCATCATACTCTTATTCTCCTTCATATCCACATTCACATCCACACCCCATCTAAAGCACAACCTCCAAAACCACAAAACCACAAACACCCCCCCACCCCCCTCCCCCCCCAAACCACTCTCTCCCTCTCTCCCTCTCTTCCATTGCCAAGATATCAAGATATTGAGATATTAAGACATCAATATAGAAACAGCTAGACTAGCGAGTGACGCGTAAAAAGTAAGCGATCCATCCAAGTAACCTTACGAACAAATCTGAAAACCACCATGACAAAAAACAGTCACACAACACAGGCATTTCACAAGTCACAAAATCACAGAATCACAAAATCAAAAGAACCAAAAACTTAATTGACATTCGATAACATTACAACCATTCAATTCAAATTTCTGTTTCTCGAGGAAAGAAAAACTCCATTCGCCCGAAGTAAATTTTTTCCCCTTCAACTCCAGTCCAATCCATTTCGTTTCCAGGAGACCAAAAAGTCCCAAATATTTTAAGAAAAGGAAATGAATGAATTGAATGAGTAAAATCAAATATCCCATCACCACACCCTACCATGCGCGAAACCCAACCATGTCTCAGAACCAAAACCTCCTTTCAGTTAGAGTACATGTATGCATATACGTTTTGTTGAACCAGTCCTGGTAAACAATAAAATAACCACCGATCCTCCCCAGCGCCGAAAGTATGGTTACATACCCCCACCATGTATGCACATTTTAATCGTAAATTGAATAGAATCCGGGACTTGGACTCTGTCAAAAATTAAGTGTAAGAGAAAAATATGTATAAGCGGAATGAAGATCATACCTGTAAGCTAGAAGAATTCTCCTTCGATTCCAGCTCCAGATGATGTACGAAAGAAAATCGAGAAGTAATCTATGATACAAATTATTTTTGTGTAGAGGAGCATATTCGTGAATCCAACATTTTCGAATTCATCAAGGTACCCTAGCGTGACACATCGTTTGAAGCCATGAATCATAGATTTACTGCATGGCGGGATTTTGAGATGGTTGCATTCCAGCCATACCATATGGATTTTGAGCTTGATGCATTTGTGGCATCTCTTCGTAAATTTGTGGAACAAATGCCGCGATACCTTGTTGAATACCAATGGGAGTATCCTTATGAGCCAAAAGCATGGTTCTAAGTTGAATAATTTCGTGACCCATTTGTTGGATTCTTTGTTGTAGAGCCTCATTTTCGTTGGTGTAGGTATCAACTTTCTGTTGTAAGTTGTTGAGCCATTGCTTCTTACGCTGTCTACACTTAAGAGCAGCAACTCTGAAAATTAATTAGCATGAAAGATCACATGTCATGAAGGAAAAACTAACCTGTTTCGTTCAAGGAAACTCTTCCGTTTCTCATCATCTGTTTCAGGTTTCTTGGGTTTGCCGTTGTTGTTGTTGTCTTCATTCTCTTCAAAATCACCTTGATCATCCATGTTATCTAGGTCTTCATTTGTAAATTCTTCATTCTTCATATCATCATCCCTTTTTGAAGCGTTACTGCCCCCCTTGGTCCTTTTGTTATTCTTTGGTGGAGTCTTGTTGGCGCTTGCCTTTCGCTTTGTGGTTGCTCTCTTCTTTGACTGACTACCATTTCCGTTCATGTCATTCTCATAACCAATGCTATTGCCATTGCTCACCGGACTCGATGAGTTTGAGTTTACGGAATTGTTCCTGTCTCTCGAATCCATAGGATGGCCATTCATTACAGATGGGTCGTTTGATCGACCAGCCATTTGACCATTGACTTGCATAGGGTTCATAGGGTTCATCTGTTGGTTCAAAGTTTGTTGATTTCGATTTAGTAACAATTTTTGTGTGGAGGCCTGTGCTTGTCGTGGTTGACCCAGGGCAATGTTGTAATGTGGCGAAGCATCCCGAGATGATGCCGAAGCTTGATTAGCCAACATATGAAGGCTCTGGGCTGCAGTGTAATCACCACCCCCAGGGTAGTTCGACATGTCATTACGATTACCTTCGGTCAGCTGTTGAGGTTGGGAAGTAATGTTCATATCTCTCTTTTGCTCATTAAGACTAGCGGCAACTTGACGTTGACGGATTTCGGAAGCAGTCCGCTGAAAGTCTGCCGTTCCAGGTGTTGCGACAATGCCACTGCTATACATTCCAATTCCTGGACTTGCTATTCCTCCCATGAGTGAACTTGAATTCAATGAGTATGGATTACCAGGGCTTAGAACATTCCCTGGTGATGGTAGGATTCTTTCATGCCTTAAAGCAGATTCCATTGGAGTGAAACCCCTCGGACCTTCAATCATATTATGATCCCCAGAGAAGTAATCGTCGGCAGGTTCTTTTGGACCAGCGAGCATATTGGGACTCAATGGACCCGACCGTAATCCTTCCATATTACTAAAGCCAGGTGAAGATCCAGATTGTAAAGCTTGAATCGAAGGTAGTAAGGTACCACCAGGAGTTTTGGCTGGATTGAGTTTCGCAGGACCACCTCCGAATTGAGAATCGAAAGGATTTTCTTCTTCTTCAAGTTTATTACACCGTTTTGCAATATAATCGCTCACTTCATTGCGCGACGGCACGGGTGGATTTGGGAGTGGACGGCTTGTCTCTAACAGTACAGGCTTTACTGTGGCATCTGATATTATTGAATCGGCTGCTGAAGAAAGCATGTTAGTTCTTTAGTCATTAATGTGTAGCATATCATTGTGGATGAAGAGGTATAAGGATGTAAGTAAGAGAACGGAATTGGATAGATGAAGTTGAATGGAACTGAAGTAAAGGATTGAAGTCAATTAAATGGAATGCTTGCCTGAAGGTTTAAAATTATCATCATTTATAGGACTGTCGATCTTCTGTGAAAAGGACACCATGATGGGAAAGGAAAGAGGAATGACCACCAAGAAGACGTAGCAGGTGTGAGACGATGCAATGAATTGCGTTCAAGGTAGCGTAGTGTAGCTGGCTGGATAGATGATGGAGCTTCTTACAGTATTGATTGTCCTTTACACGACGATGACGATGATGACGAAAGTGGTGTAGATTTTATACCGGCAGAGCAGATAGCGTGTGTAGATTAGGGTATAGTTGTATGGGCGTATAAGTGTATGGTTAGGTTGGATTGAGGTTCGCAGTACTGTACCTAGTACTTTCAGCACTGTAGGAATGTAATTCTTGGTTTGGGTGGTGATGTGGAGTTGGAATTATTCCTTGAAGCTCGAGCCGTTAAAAGAGAAGATATTCCCCAATTCCCAGCCTTTGCTCCGTTTATTGAATGATTATTGGATTTCGAAAGTTTAAAGTGATCGATCTTCAATTAAGATGGTTGGTTTGATGTAAGATGTGTGTGCGCGCGTGTGCCTGTGTGTTGTGTGTTGTGCTGTGTTGTGTTGTATTGCGTTGGGTTGCTTTTTGCTTTTTGCTTTTTGCTTTTTGCTTTTTGCGCTATTGCTATTATTATTGCTGCTTCACTGTGTGCTTTCGCGACTCTGGATACCTTCTATCTTGATCAAGCTGGATGGACGGATTTGGCTGTGGATTCAGATGAGAAACAAGATTTGAATGATGTCAGAATCTTGAAAAAGGAGGGTACGTACCTATTTTAGATGATAGATGGATATAAAGACGCGGGGGGGGAGAATAACTTTTAGGAAGAATTACTCCCAAGGTTACTATTCTTCTTCCTTTCCTTTTCTTTCTTTTTGATTAATAAGTAGAAAATCAATCAATCAATCAATCAATCAAATCTATCTGACGGGGTACCGATATTCTTTCTTTCTTCCCTCAAACCTTCAAAGATTCGAAGGCTTGATAATTAGCGGTGACGTAACCTTTTCGATGGATTCGATTGCGAAAAGCGTGAAAATTGCAGATTGCGGCCGGTCGTCTTGAAAAAGGAAGCCGTTTCCTCTTAATAAAAGTCGGTCGAAAACTTCAAAATTCCTTTATTCAAATAGGTAGGTAGAGAGTACTGGCTAGGTAATTATCAATTATCAATTTCATCAATAATCCACCTCTCGAGGAAATTCTCTTCAAATGAATCAATCTCCAGATCGGTAAATGAGGCTCTGCCTTTTATTTTTATCTCGAGATAAGGTTTTTAGAATGATATCGATTATTCGAGGCTGTTTATGCTTCTTTTTTCTTTTTCGGCTTCGAGTTCTCTCTCTTTTGGCGTTCGTGACTTTGGTGGAAAAATAATTGTGCAGGAGAAAAAAACGATGACGAAAGATGATGACGCTGACTCTTGTTTTGATTTGGAAGAGAGTGCTTTCAACTAGCGTGGGCTTTAAAGCCATGTCCCACTCCATTTTCAGCCAATAACCGGGCTTCGTCTCTGATTAAATCCATTGTGTCAATGTGAGCTCTAGTCCATTTTCGTCAGCAGCATCTCCTTGATTAGAAAGAAAAAATGTGAGAAAAAGGTGAAGAGTACGGTAGACGATAAAGTATTTCAATTACATCAACATTCATTCCACACCTAATCAATAATCAATAGGATCAGGTAAGCCGAGGTTTTCAATATTTCCAAGCGAATCCTTTTGCCAAGATGGTTAAACATATCAGACAAAGTCAATGCATTCAACTCACTTAACTCACTGTGGTCATTGTGATGGGTGTACGGGAGTAATGTTTGAGAAAATCTCTCGAGTCTGGTATTCTTTTGCTTTTCCTTAATATTTGATGTACGAGTATTCCACATTTGTTGATATCGATCCTCTATGGATACACAGCAATTTACCCATTTCTCAGAATCAGTTCAGTCTACCTAGTAGATTTATTAATTGGGTGTTTGTGTTCTAGTGTTGGGTCGCTATCTTTTCGTGTGGTAGGCAATTCCGCGCCAACTACGGTATACCATTACAAACGGAGAATCCAATATTCGAAGCGTAGGCGTAGAATTGAGTACAGAGGTACTTTGAATACTAGCTTCTATCAACAAATTGACTTGCTTACGGAGTACTCGATATCGACCAATCAAATAAGGTTATGTAATCTACAAACATAGTTCAAAGGATTGCTTTTTACTCATGTCCATTCATGCTTGTATCATCCAAGTCACAAATCACGAATTTGCCTTTTCATCTCCCAATGACCTTCATTTTTGATGCCAGAATTATTACTCTGTACAGTTAATTCACTGCAGTGCTGCACAGCGGGTAAAAAGGATCTTCCCCTCCTGATTAATGCGGTACCGCACTATAATTAATATATGTACCTAGGTACATCAACTTAACTCACCGGACCAACCTCCGATCTCCGAAAAATCCCAAGTACCTGTATCCAATTCAATTGTGGGGCATCAAAGTTTCGCTGCATTTCCTCCACCCTTACTAATAATACCTCGAATCCTAAACCCGTGACGAGGTGTATGAATTTTAATCTTTACTCCATCTTTCGTGTGAGACTCTATGATAATCTCTTGCGATGAAAGTCCTACTAATGTCCCCTTATCCTTATTATTCATTCCAGTATCAATTGGCCAGACTTCAACTTCCTGTCCCTTTTGAAGCCCGGTAGGATCTAGAGCATCCACTATCTCATCCATCTCCACAAAGTCCGATGTCGACACTATTTTAATCGCTTCGGATCCTAGGAGTCTTCTAGCTTTTGGAACCTTCTTTGCAGCTAATCGAGTTGTCTTATCAAACCTCGCTATCCATGCAAACGTTTTAGGGAATTGTTGGTGTGAAATATAGTCTTCTGATAATGCACCAGGCATTGTGGTTAACCAATGGAATGGCCACACAGCTATATTTCATAGTTAGCATGGAACTATCATGACAATCTTCATGTCGTCATACCTTCAATATCCGATAATGTTGGACTTGAAGTTTTAAGTATCCAATCTCGATCATCCGAAAAAAAGGTATTCTCCATGAATTCGAAGGCTCCTCTCAAAGCAGCCAGAGCTTCAGGTCTTCCTCTAGCAAGACTATTTTTCTCCCAGCTCCTGCCAGTATAATTCTCTCGATCGGAAGTGAACTTGGGATCATTCATCAATGGTAAGTTCGTTGGTATCAACTGTGCTGCTCGTGAGAACAAACCATCGACAGTCCAAAATTCAAGAAGTTTTTCAATCGCCGTATGATCAGGTGAAGATGTTGACGACGCTGATATTTGGGGATAATCGGGATAGAGCTTCTCAAGCTTTTTAAGAATCAATCGTGTATCATTGTATATGTTACGACCAATAACAACGATAGGTATGCGACGGTACTTGGTACCTAAAGCTTCAATATCAGGCCTGGGCATGATCATACCTTGAAGCTGTTATTCAGATATCAACACTATTCCTTGAATAATTTCTCATGACTTGAACAGATAGATAATCAAAGACTTACACATTCTGCATATGGAATCCCTCGAAGATTCAAATACCATACGATTCTATTCAAATATTAACATGAGTTCGAATTTCATCAAAACAGAAAGGAACGTGTACACACCTCTTAGCAAATGGCGAGGATCTGTAATGATATAAAATGATCTCTGGATTTTGTGTCATCTTGGTGATTGAGAGGAACGAGGAACAATGAAATTAATTCTATAATATGTGTAAGAATAATAGATGAATATGAGAGTGTTACAACGGGTAACATATTTCCGTATCACATGACTAATCACAGGATCAAAGCTATCATGTGACTGGCTCTAATCAATCTAGTTAGAGCCTCTAGAGCCAGCAGCTCTAGAGAATCTAATTAGAGCCACTAGAGCCAGAACACGAAGGCCTATATAATCAAGATGGATTTCCTTTGTATAGAGCTTCGTGCTCAAGATCAAGATCAATCATTTAGTATACTCTACTATTAGTTACGAATTGCATCATTGTCATTACTTAAGTCCCTGCTTGACGCCTAGTTATAAACCACCTCGAGAGCCTAGAGCACTTCCACGTGATCTAGACGGCAAACCTCGTAACAAGAGAGTAAGAAGAATAATTATTAAGAAGTAGTAATTGAGAGAGAGAGAGATGAAAAAGAGAAAATGAAATTTTTATATAATAAAAGTTTTAAATATTAAATTTAAATAATAATACTATTATTTATAATCTCAGTCGTGGTGCTTGCCCCCCCCTGAGTTTAGCGGCCGCCGCATCAGGCAACGTGCGTGCACGAGCCCAGCCGCCGCTTTCAACATCTATAAGAATCGCGCTCCTCTCTCCTCGATCTTCTGTCTCTTTAGTTCTCTTCCAACACCTCCTTGTTCGGTCATTCAGACTTGACTTGCATTGTAAGTCCCTTCCCATACCGCCCCACATCGAATCTCCACTTACATCGGTCTTGCCACAGCTGAAAAACGTCGACGGCATTACCCATCTCAAATCACAAATCTCGATTTACTACCTTGAACTCGATGCCCTTTGGCTGTTATGATGACGATCAATCAACTGACTCGCATTCTACTAGCCGAGTTACGAAGGAGACAATAGTTCGGCTTTCCATTCTCACCAGCGCATTGTTGCGATCACCACAACAATCACTTCAGTAAGCCCAACTGCAGTACTCTTACCCTGGGGCCTGGTTGCTTTCACTGCAATTTGGCCAATCAAAGAAATGCTTCATTATAGCATGGGGTGCCCCTGCTGTCTCACTGCGCTATGGATAGCTTATGTGCTAAAGGAAGGATCATGGTAAGTTTCTGCACGGCGAAATAATTGTGTGAACGAAGTGAATGACTTCAATTTAAATTACTACTGTAATAAAGAACTAAGCGAACGCGAAAGAGACTAGCTCTTTTAGTAAGTCTATATAAGACTTACTACTTTCAATATGTAGCTAACTCTTTAGACAGAATACAATTAGACATACAGGACCTACGTAATCCGTGGGTGCTACGTCTTCCGTATCCTTCTCGTACCAACAATAATGATGTGTATAGTCTGTCTTTGACTGGGGTTGATTTGTGATGAGAGCAACCTATATTTACTATATACTGCAATCTCCAGAGTATCGACGACGAAACGCTGGCGGTTCGAGGTCTGGGTCGCTCCATGGGTATCTACAAGGGGACAGGCCGTATGACCTCGGAACAAGCTCTATTTAGAGCTGTCATATCAGAAGGATGGACCTCATATTGAGCTGGGAAGGATCATCAGCTCAATATCCTGCTACTGAAGGGATATTGTATTGACGCCAGAGCGGATATACGATCATCTGGAGCTGCATAGTCTCGTTTCTACAAAGGGAAGGTTCTATTTACATACTGTCACCGACGATCGCGAAATAACGCCGAGATTGGTCAATTGTGAACATGTGGAGTGGGAATCTACAAGATAGGCGCATTCCACACTGAGAATGCAAGGTTAATGACGTTAGCCCGGCGACGTTAGGGACACGTCTTGCGCGAAGGGGTCTGTGTCGGGACCGAGGTGTTTGTATATTGAGAGTGCACGGAAGCTTGTAGAGGGCAGCTCTCCTAGCTATCAGAATCAAGCTACCATTGCGAATTCGACAAATATTGATTTCTCGGAATGGCAATCAACCAAACAATTTTAATGGCACGAGTCAAAGTACATGCTGAGGCCCACAACGAAGTCCAATTTACCTTCTTACCCATTGCATCCTCCCCTGACCATACTCCCGATAGCACTGGTGACAAGTGGGCTTGTCTTGGTCTTTCCTGACCCCTCACTATGCATTGCCCAATCGCAAAAATGCCTCACAATAGTGATGTATCTGCTTGGTTGCTCAGCTGTGTTGCGAATCGCCTCAGTGTAAAGCAAAAGAATTCGGGCAAGCTTTCCGTATTACAAGATGAGTGATATGCGGTGTATACCTTGACTTGGGCTGATTTATGATGAGATAGACTGATCGCTATCATAGACCCTGTAGTCTATTGTGGACTTCAAACGGACGGCCAGAAGCTGCGAGCACTTGAACTGTATATTGGCGATCACAAGAGGCATAACAGGAAATGGAAGTAGATTAAAGGCGCGATATACTTGATCCTTCTGCCGGAATATGGTTCGCTTGGAGCTATAGTCATTTCTGAAATGGGGCTATCCGCCGATTATGACCCATACGCTGGAGAGCTAAGAGTCGCTGGCTGGGATAAGCGAGTGTATGAGATAAGGAGCGTTCGCGGAAAGTTGTAGAGAATACATTCTAATGGGTATCCTGCCTGTAGGAGAAATGTATTTAAACTCTGTTTCTCTCTATTCCTGCTGATTGATTGATTGATTAAATTAACGTCTACACTGAGTCTATGACTATCTAAGACGGCTAGGAGCTTTGTAGGCTTCTAACAATAATACATGGGGGGTAGCTGGCCTTATTCGACCGTAGCTAATACAGGTTGGGGAGATTGAAAGCCTCAATCTTCTAATGTTTGAATGGGGGAAGTGAAAACTAATACTAGGGAACCAAGCCCGCCTTACAGATACTCTCGTATTCAAATAAGAGGAATAACAAATGAAATGTAATGAAATTTGACATTGGGGTGATTGCCCAAATTGACCAAATTGACCAAATTGACCAAGTTGACCAAATTGACCAAGTTGACCAAATTGACCAAATTGACCAAGTTGACCAAATTGACCAAATTGACCAAGTTGACCAAATTGACTAAATTGACCAAATTGGCCATAATTGATCAATTCAATCACAATCTTCCGGTCCACCCCCTTCTTCTCCGCCTTCTTCCTCTTCTTCTTCATGCATTCTATTGAGATGCCATGATCTGGTGGCTATTCTCGTCGCCTCGATAAATTCGAGGGTCTTGATGATTCCTGCTTTAGTATGAAGCAGATATTTCATGGTAGGTCGGACTATGGGATTATCCTTATTGAGGGTTTTCCTTGCCGTTTTATATATAGGACAATTGAGTAGAAGATGATCAGGAGATTCCTTTCCCCCACATTTACAACTGTCATTAGAGGAGATCCCGAATCGTTTCAAATAAGATTTGAAGTATCCGTGTCCAATTTTGAGTTGGAACAGAGCACAGATTGTGCTTCTTTTGATGTTTCCTGGAACTCTGATTTTTGAGCTGATCTTCCAGGGGTAGTTTCTTGAATATGTTGACGATAGTTGATGAACATTGTTAGTGTTAAGGATGGCTATCCAGTTCTCTGATTTCATTCTTGTGTGAACGAAGTGAATGACTTCAATTCAATTACTACTGTAATAAAGAACTAAGCGAACGCGAAAGAGACTAGCTCTTTTAGTAAGTCTATATAAGACTTACTACTTTCAATATGTAGCTAGCTCTTTAGACAGAATACAATTAGACATACAGGACCTACGTAATCCGTGGGTGCTACGTCTTCCGTATCCTTCTCGTACCAACAATTCTTTTTATATTCATTCCAATGGAGGCATAACTGGTTTCGTGAGATGAGGATGGTATTTTGGTCGCCTCTTTTGCAAGAGAATCAGCTAGCTCATTTCCTTGTACAAATGTATGTCCGGGGACCCAATTGAGAGAGATTTCGGCTCCTTTATTTTGAATAGCTTCCGCAGCTTTTATAGCTTTGATTTGGCATGATTGACCAGGTAAATCGGAGGGGGTTTTCAACCGGAATAATCCTGCTTGATTATCTGAGTATATCTTGAACTTGTTTCCTGGCTGGGCTATTGAATTTGCGTATTCGATCGCTTTAGTAACTCCTAGGAGCTCCCCATTATAGACAAGCTGATTCACACCTATATTGATAGTCTCTTGATGTGAAATTCGGCCATTTGGTAAGATAACCGCTATCCCGATCCCAATCCCTATTCCCTCTAAAGTGGATGAGGCATCGGTATATATTGTAATGGTATTTTTGCACCTATATTTGAAAGCCAGATTGTGGATCATCGCAGCTTCTTCTTTTCCTAATTTGCTGATATTGACTTTATATGGAACTTCTTTCTTCCAAGGAGGAAAGTAGAAATGATGGATTCCTTCTAAAGTGAGAGGATCGAAGTCTTTCTGGATTGAATTTTTGATCTTTTCGAGTTGAGTAGGTTTTAATTGCTTTCTTCGAGGGGTTGCAACTACATCTTGATTCTCCTTTTCTGTAGCCAGCTTTGTAGCTATTAAATTGACGGGATGAGAAGGGGAGATTTTCAATAATCTGAAGGCGTATTGTTTGATTCCAGCATTTAGCCTTACTTCTGGAGGGCACAATGCGGCTTCTATTTCCATTGGTTTTATTGGTGAGGTTTTGAATACTCCTAGGATTTTTCGAAGGGCGAGGTTTTGCAGGGATTGAAGGATTTTCTTGAATTGGTTTTGCCCTTTCCACCATAAAATTGAACCGTAGTCAGCTATACTGGTGACGCATGCCATATAGAGCTGTCTCATTGCCTTGGGACTAAGGCCTTTTTCAGAATTAGCAAGTCTAGCCATTCGGTAGAATGAGGTTTTAGCCTGGGTAGCTCGGATTGTGACATGTTGTTTGAAACTGAGGCCAGGGTCGAACCATATGCCTAGCCATCTAACTAATGTTGAGGGTTGAATTATTTCCTCGTTCGGAAGCTTGATTGAGGCTGTCTTCGTATCTTTGGATGTAGAGAAGTGTATTAGTTCCGTCTTCGCTAGATCAAATTGAATAGCATTTTCTTTGCCCAGAGCATATATCTGTTTAGTTGCTCTTTCGAGGGAGATGATGTTCTTTTTCCAGGATGTTGAAAATGTTGTTAAAGCTATATCATCTATATATGAGAGATATTTGATTGAATTTGCTGAGAATAGATCTCGAATATAAATTAAGAAGAGGATTGGCGAAATAGGGCTGCCTTGGGGGATCCCGGTATTGATCGGTTTGAAGGTTTCAATTTGGCCATCGAATGAGAGCTTGAGTAGCCTTTCCTTCAAAAAAGATGAGATCCAGGCGATTAGGCTGGTTGGGAGGTTTAGGTTCTTGCAGATATCTAATAATTTGTTCATAGATACATGATCAAAGGCACCTTTAACATCCAGGAAGAGAGTTGAGGTTTTTTTCTTGGATCTTGAATTTCTTTCGATTTCGGTAGTGAGTAATATTGCTGTATCGATGGATTTCTTTGGGGACAATTGCATTCGATTGATGCTGATTTTTTTAGTGCAATGGAGATATAAAAGGGTTTATTTCAAAAAATATTTTTTCTTCAAAATTTGTTGTGTGGCATGAATTCGCCTAGTTAGTGACAAAATATCTAAACTCAACTACTGTGAGACTTTATTACCTTTTTATTCGTCTTTTCAATTTCTTCCTGAATTTTTAATCATCCACCTTTTTCGGCGCTCTTTTTCAATTGCTCGCTGAGTACTGTGCTCGCTTTATTCAAACTTATAGCGTAATCTTCAATCTTGATTTCGATTGTGTGCTCTGTGGATTTGCTGCCAGCTTTGTTCTGGATTCTGTGTCTGACTCTATTGGTGATGTTGCTTTGGTCCCTGTTGCAGGCTTTGGATCCGACTCTGCTGGTGATTTTGGTTCGCAATCGAGGTACAGCCTTTACCAGACGTCGAGTCTTCTAGAACCCTTAACTAAATCATGAGTATTTGAGAAAGGGTTATCTGGTTCGTGCCTCTTTCAGCTCTTCTCCATGTCAAAAACTGTATCAAACTTCTCTTGAATGCAGCGCTCGCCGACAATCCTGACGATATACTCATCTAGGATCAAATCTACAAAGCAATCACCGAATCCATTTATATATGACCTCGAATCAATTTTCTGGGTGCTTTTCTGGATCTGCATTCACTATGATGGACCAAATCGAGGAAGGGTTGTTAAAGAGTTCGACAACTGGAACTACGCGGATATGAAAGTGTTGGCCAGGGCGAAATCAGGTACTTGTAACGATCCGGTATTCTCTGGCAACTGATGCCTTACGTTTGTCGGTTGGCAATTATAGATTAAGGCTTTATCACTGGTATTCACTTGGAAGTGAAGTTGTTGCTAGATCAAGTAGAATGTAAGTAAACTAATTGATAACTTAGTTGAACACGAAGCTCCTAAACTACAAAATAACGAAGGTTTATATGGATCACGAAACGAGGAGGATAGCATGGATAGCGGCTATCTAGTCTATCTATCACATGATAGGTGACTAGTCACGTGCTATTGGATTCGTGACAATGAATTATGATACAAGACTGGAAACAGAATCAAGAATTGACATCTTTCTCTTTGTACTTCTAGACCTTCAATTCTAATAATGATTGGCTCGAAGCCGCATCAGTTGAAAGAATTCTTTATATTTCTTTGTGCTGATAAAAATACCACATGACCATATATGAACATCTGGAATCAAGGTGGCAAATAGAAAGTCTATATAATCATGGACTTCCCCCAACCTCTCTATTAAAGAGGGGAAAAAAAAAGGATATTATATTAAAGATACAAATGATGTAGTAGTTAATAGATACACTGAAACTGGTTTTTACTTAGATAATATGAAATTTGTTTCCATTTTCAAATTTCAAAATGAAAATGCTACCATTAGAAAATCCCATAGCTATAATTCCCTTATGAAAAATAATACAAAAGGGCCGATAGTCAGAAGGTAGCCAAAGAGTATTTCGTACTTCTCTATCTGACCTTTCAACTATCCAATGGTTTGATATATAGTACTGTTCAAATATTGAGGATGTGTCGAAATACGAATGACCCTTGAGCGTTTGAAGCGATTCGCCCGTAACTACATCCCAAAGCCGGATTGTTTGATCGCGAGAGCCCGAAGCTACTTTTGTACCATCTGGTGAGAAGGCAACTGAGTTAACCCAACTCCAATGACCTTCGAGCGTTTGAAGCGATTCGCCCGTAACTACATCCCAAAGCCGGATTGTTTCATCGCGAGAGCCCGAAGCTACTTTTGTACCATCTGGTGAGAAGGCAACTGAAGAAACCCAACTCCAATGACCTTCGAGCGTTTGAAGCGATTCGCCCGTGATCGTATCCCAAAGCCGGATTGTTTTATCGTAAGAGGCCGAAGCTACTTTTGTACCATCTGGTGAGAAGGCAACTGAAGAAACCCAAATCGAATGACCTTCGAGCGTTTGAAGCGATTCGCCCGTGACTGTATCCCAAAGCCGGATTGTTTTATCGTAAGAGCCCGAAGCTACTTTTGTACCATCTGGTGAGAAGGCAACAGACCTAACCCAACTCGAATGACCCTCGAGCGTTTGGAGGGCGGCACTCCAATTTGATCGTGTCCTTGATATTTTATAAATCCAACTTGGAATATATTCTTGAAATGTTTTTCGAATAATACTATTCTCTGGAGCAAAGAAAAGAGCCGAGCAATAGATTTGAAGAGGAGCTTGTTCAATTCCTACTCGATTGTGTAGCAAGAATCGTTTAGCATCATATATAAAGGTATAAAGTTCAGAACCTTTAATATTCTTTATTATATATTAGCTGAATTCCGAAAAAGAAAAAAAAAAGAAAATAAAGAAGATCAACATACAGAAAAATACGATTCTAAAGAGCTTATTGCAATGATACCCTCTGAAATTTTCTTTATCAAGCTCATAACCTCCAGCCAATGCAGCAAACGCTTTTTTAGGAATATATGAATATAACCATTATCTTGAATATATTCTTTCTTTTGTTCAGGATCTCCATTTTTTAAATGATCAACCCAGTAGATACAGGAATACTGTACACATGCCAATGGGTCGGGATCAGGCTGCTTGACTTTATCAATAGGGAAACCGGGATGACACAAGTCGTATATATTGTGTTTTAGAGTGTTACTCATAATTGTTACCGAATTTCGAAATACCTTATCATGGACTTTGCTAATTCCATCGGGAAATATCCTTCTAGCAGCCTTTTTAGAAAGGAAATCTTTCGCTGATTGATGAACAAAGAATACACTCCTGTTACGAGAAACCAAAAAGGAACCACAAAGTTGTATTATTTCCTCTAGTGGATTCTCATTATTCATCTCCATCAGGGACATTAGTTCGTCAAGCGTAAGAGGCCGATATGCTATTACTACAATAGCCAGGATCTGAAGGCATATCTGAGCCGCCTCGATATCTTCCATATCTACTATCTGTTCCATCATACGATTATATAAAGGATCAAGTTCGGAAGGGTAATCTTGTAGCTTTGAATTCGTGAATAATCGAGCTTTTTCAAGATTTTGACAAACTAAAGCCACCCAAAGAAAAGTTCCATTTGCATGTTCTAGGAGATAACGTTCGATAGTATCCTTTGTCTTCGTTGTGTATTTTTTTGTTCTCGCAAGATATTTCACCTTCTCTTGGATATACCACCTGACAGCAGCAGATACTGATTCAGCATTCAGCTCGAGACTGAGCCAGGTTCCCTGTTCGGCCTGTTGTAACTGCTCTTCGATTTCGGGCCAGTTCCGACTAGAGACAAGCCATTTAACACGAGAAGAAATGGATAAGCCCGAAACAATTAGGCGAAGTAATTGTGGCAGGTCTTTTTGGCATTCATCAAGTGCATCAATAATCAAGATCGTCGGCTTCAAATTCTTATCATGCAAGATATCCTTCAAAATCTCAGAGAGTGCTATAAAGGTATTAGCATCTTTGAATAACTGTTCCCCTGCCTTCTCATATCTCTTTTGTAAATGCGAGAGAAGGGCAGGCTGCCGATCTAGGAGCATATAGATAAGGCCACGTAGAACAGCTACAGCACTATTAATGCGTGCATCAGTGCCTTGGCAAAAGAAATAGGCTAAGGCAGTCTCATCCGATCTCTGCAGCTCATTTATTATACCACAGAGCAACATGGTCTTGCCCTTACCAGGATCTCCTTTAATCCAAAGTAGGCGATCATCTCGGTTAAAGTGCCATTGTTGAAAATCACTATTATCGAAAATCCAATTATATACATTATCGAGTAGTCCTCCTTTAGTCTCTTCGATACGTCTCTTGTCCAATCGTGGATCGGTGGTTCGTAGGTCGATTAGGCAGCGGTTTTCCAAGGTGTGAGTATTGATATTAATAGACCCTCCTCCAGAATTAAGGTTTGATGCAATGAATTGTGACCCGCCCGCGTTTGTAAAATTGCCTTGTCGATTAATTCTCTGTCGTTTAGACTGTGTTTCAGGTATATATCGGGATTTATCATCTTGATACTGCGAGTTGAAAGTTGTATCATGATTTGTGTAATATCGTTTATGAAGGTTTGTATTCTGGTTATATAAGATATTAGCCTACATATATCATTTGGGGAGTAGACCTTACCTCGATATCACGAATAGGGAGTGTATTACTGTGGATATCCGTCGAAGGTGCAACATAGTTATTCCTCAAAGCCAAAGATAGTAAGGATCTCTGCTTTGTAACAAATCGGAAGAGTTCCTCTGCTTCATTCTGCTTGAAATCCCATGGAAGAACCCTAACATCTATGGTAGAAGCTGTATCCTCGAATTTCGTAGTTAATTCCTGGAGTGCTGTCTTTAAGAGGTTTAATGGGCCATCGGAGTCTTCAAGTCTTTGAAAAATTGTCGACCAATCTTCATTATTGATTGAATTGTTTTGTATATTAGCTTGTAAAGTAGAAAGGATTTCATATATAGAGTTGATCTCGTTGATGATATTGCTGTAATCTGTGATTGGGTCTTTGATATTATTTAGATATTGATGGACTGTGTTACCAAGGTGGAGTAAAGCTTCGATTCTAGTAACGATTCTAGCGGTAACACTATCAAGTGGATCGGGCATTGTGATAAATATACTTGAAGTAATTGAACTCGAAAGCTTCCAAGTTACTCGAACTGTTTATTGCGTCCTCGGGTGGAATAGACGCTTTTACTGCGTAGATTGTCATTGTTGTTTTTACGTCCGGGGCTGAACGCAGAGCGCCTAACCACAGGGGACGCTTTTGGAGACCTTGAGGCGGTTTGTCACGTGAAAGAGATTCAAAGTAACTAATCAATGGGGTGTGGATCGAGTGGGGGACTAACAGGGCTTGGAGGCATACGATGTTAGGCCTAATATGGCAAGTACGATAATGAGTGGGTCTATATAATCAGGAATCGTAACGTAAGTCATGGCGTAATGCGTCTAATTGCGGGGAACCACTCTATTAAAATCTCAATTACTCAACAATCAACTATAATACAATCTCCAATATCACTTTCAGATTCATCTTCAACTTCTTCTCCAATATCCTCTTCAGTTTCAGTCTCATATTCAATTACTTTCCCTTTCCCTTTTCCTTTTTTCATTGTCTGTACTTTAGTAGCTTTTTCGGCTTCCACTACTGCATCACATAATTCTTGCGTAGAAATATGAAAATGGCCCTTCAAAACTAGTCTCTTTCCTTTCTTACGTATCGTACGTTTCTTCATAATAGCTCGTAAATTATTCGCATCGTGTTGGTGAACAATACTTTGAGCTCGAAGTTGCTCACTCCCAATCGTCAATTTTCGAATGTATTGACGAACCGGGGTTGAAAGAGTTGTATCATTTTCAATTGTTGAATTTAAAAGGTTATTTGCTGTTTGTAAGATTGCTACATCCGGGGGTGAGCTATTGACGAAGACTTGATTAAAAATATCAAATTGGGTTGGTTCTTTGGATATTTCGACTTCGGGGGTAAACTCTCGACCCAGTGTACGGAACACTCTCTGTGGATTAAATGGATGTAACCCAGCTCCCCGCCATGCCGATTCGATATTTTGATGATGGCATACATCGGCTCGAGCTTTAATATATGCCTCCATCCATTCAATCTTTTGTATTCGTACAAGTTGAGCTTGATTCAAATCAGAAAGTGCTGCGGTGAGCCGTTTTTTCAATGGACCGAAAACCGCAACATCAAGTGGCTGAAGCAAATGCGAGGTATGAGGAGGAAGTATAAGAAGTACAATTCGATTTTGAAGGCAGTGAGCTATAAAGCTTCCACTAATATGAGAATCGTGGCCATCGCAGATGAGAAGCCGATATTTGCCATCTGCTTTTGCATGAGTTGCAGGTTCGAAAACGCGTTTTAGCCATTCTAATCCATGAAGATTGCTTGTCCAGCCCTTTGTATTTGCTGAAAAGAACCAGCTACCAAGAACTTCCTTCGGAATCCAATTTTGAAGGACGTTTTTACCTTTAAAAATCCCGAGTGGTGGAAGAATGGATCCATCCGCACAAATACACTCTACCATTGAAATCCACTCTTGACGGCCTGGATGTGCTTGATGTTTTGTACGAAGTGTAGAATCGATAATAATTCGGGTTGATTCCATTGTCCCAATTGAATGTCCAGATTCATCTATATTGTATTCGTCTTTCTTCTCAATTCCATAATCCTGAATCGCTTTTTGATACGCGTCAAACCAAGTACTACATGTTTCCCTGGTTGCACCATCCATTCTTACAGATTCAATTCGACGGCCAATAACAACTGTAAGATGAGGATGTCGTTTGATAAATCGTGGAACCCATTCATGACCAAGAAGGTGTTGTGGTGGGAGTTCAAGGGAGTCAAATGAGGGGCAATCCAAATTATAAGTCCGTTTTGAACGTAACTCCTCAGCCAATTCTTTTAACAACTGATGGCCTGATGAATAGCCGCTAATTGTCAATTGCTTTATCCACTTAAGAAGTACATTCTCTTGTACAGCAGAAAGTTTCTGTTGCGATTGACGTGCTTCAGAACGCGATGAACCCCCTTTGACGCGTCGCGTCACAGTATCTTTAGAAAGCCCCAGTTCTTTTGCAGCTTCATATGAAGACTTATACTTTCCATTTTGAACTCCTAATACTGCTTCAGCAAGTCGAGATTCCATTTCCTGCACTTTTAAACTTTTTCGACGGACCATTGTTGAATTGTTGCTTTTTTGATGGGGTGGTCCCCCACAATTAGACGCATTACGCCATGACTTACGTTAGCTTCAATAATAAGACAACCCTCTTCACACTTATAATGACAATCTTTCAACGATTAATTTTAATGATGATTCTTTAAAAAGTCATTGATCCACCACCCGAATTGAAATTACTACCAATAAATTGCTTTCCACCATTAGTAGAAAAATGGCCTGAAAAGCTAGCTCCTTCATCACGACTGTTATTTTCATATCCATTTCCATTTCCATTCCCATTCCCACTCATGCGATTAGCTAGTTCTTGATGTGGATTATCACAAAGATTGGTGATGACACCAGAAAGTTCTCTCCAATTTCCATCCTTAGGATCGGAAAACTTATTGAGTTGGTAGTGATCGAGTAGTAGGCCATATCGTTCACAGCCATTATTCGGGCATTGGTGATATCTGCTGGAAGCATTGTTGGATCGCTTAACCAATTAACGCGATCCTCGGATTTATTCGTCGGAACAGAAGGGGGTGCAATGCCAGATTCGGTATTACGATCGATATGTTCTTGTGGTTTCCGTGCTTTGGTCCAGGTCGTCATTGGTGTGGCCCCAAGTCCATGAACAACCACTATACTTTATAAGAGTTAGTATTGGAAGATAGGGTTATCCGGAGGTAAAATGAAATAAATAAGAGTGCATATTCAACAAAAGGGCTTTCGCAATCGACAAGTACATAGATTCCCAAATCTTACGGATCAATCTGCCTTGGCATCTTCAAAGTTTCCATCTCAGCTTTGCCTTTTACGTTTCGCCTTGGGTTTTTTGGTGTATAACTATATAAGACAAACAACGATTGATTGAGCAATCACGAAAAGATTAGCATATCTCAGGAGAAGTATCGATTATATGCCCTCAAAAATTTCTCGAGGATAGATTTCCAACAAGAAATAAGAAGGCTATGTTGAGGCTGTATTCTATATGCTGTTCATATTCAATTGATGCGATTGGAGTATTAGTTATGCAAGCTGACAAACTTTGGGCAGGCAATACGCCGAGGCAGACACAGTGTTACGATGCATATATGTACTCGGTGTATATACGAAACCCATTTTCAGTGTGAATTTGGTATATTCAACTTAACTATTACCCCCTCAAGCACTCCTGGCACATTCTTCTACATCGTGAATATTATACTAAGCTTAAATGCAACGATAAGATAACCAGCAATATGAGTATCAATTCAACATCGCTAAAATACCCATTCGAGAAAGAGCACGAATTGTATAATGAACTACATAATCCAAATGAAGCTCAGCGACTACCTGGCTATCCTCAAATTTTGCTTCAAGATACAATGGAACTAGCAACCTTTATATCCAAAGATATTTGTACACCAATATTAGAGAAAATCTCCCCTCGTCTATAATGGATGTCCACACAATCAAGCGCACATATTGGACCTCTCCATCATCAAGGTGTTAAATTACGCGATATTGTCATTTCGGAGAATCCTGAGCTTCATCTAATTTGGTATTACGACAAGATCTTCATCAAACCTGTACCAAAATATTTATTATCTTTCGATTTTTAGCATACCTATCTCATATCACCAACTTCGCCCTTGGGCTCAAAAAGAGAGATTATTAAACGCTCAGCACTCGGCTTTCTTCATACTTATCGATATCTCGTATAGTATGAATCCGATTTCAATATTGCTATAGAAAGGAGGCTTTTACCGGAAGCAACGATATGGGAATCCTTCTCCAGACTTGTTTCAGATCTCCGCAGAATCGATGATGGCGATGTTACGGGACGTTATGCATTTGGGGAGATACGCCTTTCAAGATTGAATTTTTATATCAAGATTGTTCTTGGGAAAAGCACTTTTCATGAAGTCTATGGCCAATATGGTGCTTATTTTGGACGTTTTTATAGTCCTGTTTTGTTCATTCTTGGAATAGTATCAATTATCTTGAATGCTTTACAGTTGGAACTGGCTGTAGAATCTCTTGATAGTACTCCATGGCAAATTGTTCGGGATATAAGCCGATTCACTAGTGTTCTAGTAGCAGCTATACTTTGTGGGATTGCATTCGTGTTATTTTTACTACTTGTATTCCGAATCGCAGCGGAGTGGTTTTATGCTTGTCGTGATCGGAGACGGCAAAGGCGAAAACTTGATCATATTCTTTAAACATTTTTAATACCGACCAAGGGGAGATGGTTGAGACAAGAGGAAGGTTATCACTTTGATCCAGGCCACAAATCTATACGTTTTGGGGTTATATATGCAACTTTAGTCTTCTTAAAAAATAAAACCTCAAATTGGTTTTCATGTGACCACTTTGCTTCCGTCAAACCAATCAGAAAAGATACGAAAATAGTTAAACTCATAGTGCCAATCGTATCGTTAAATCGGCTTCTATAATAAGCTCCATCGAAATCACAATCAAGAAATCATCCCTTAGGAAAACATTGCCAGAAAGGATATCAAGCAACGATCATTTGATGCATACTTG
The DNA here is from genome assembly GCF_000146945.2 of Sclerotinia sclerotiorum 1980 UF-70. NCBI lineage: Eukaryota > Fungi > Ascomycota > Leotiomycetes > Helotiales > Sclerotiniaceae > Sclerotinia > Sclerotinia sclerotiorum. The sequence goes on from NW_001820830.1 coordinate 250,178, forward strand.
GGTTTCAGATTCCAATCGTGTGATTTTCTCTATCATACTATATTTACAAAATAAATACAATGATGCCTGAAGAGGCAGAGGCGCCAGATTGCGACGTTTTTGCCTTTCTGCAGTTTTTTGGCGGTCACATTACTGGATTGTGCCCTTTACAATACTACAAATAGCTGGGAATTGTTACGAGGGTAGCCATCTAGATCACGTAGAAGTGCTCTAGGCTCTCGGGGTAGGTTTATAACTAGGCGTCAAGCAGGGACTTAAGTAATGACCATAATGATATGCAATTCGTAACTAATAGTAGAGTATACTAAATGATTGATCTTGAGCACGAAGCTCTATACAAAGGAAATCCATCTTGATTATATAGACCTTTGTGCCGATGGCTAGTCAGGAGCCGTTGCTCCTAGGAGCGGGCGTTCCTGATTGTTCCTAGGAACGTCCGTTCCTCACCGTTCAATCACGTGCTTTCAAGGTCATGTGACATTCTATCACAACAGGTGTAACACCAGCATACTTGTTTATATGCTCTGATGGTGCGTGCATATAAGTTCTTAGGGTGACCGAAATCTCATAGTAAATTGAGAGAATCGAAACCGATTTGCACATAGCCCAAGCTTACGAAAACAAGTCAGCTGTTACCATCGTAACAATAAATCGAAAATCAAAAAGTTTAAGATTATAAATCTCAGCGAAATAAATTCCAAAAAATCTGAAATTTTCAGAATTGATTTATAATTATATAATTAAATTATAATCTAAATTGTATTTAATTATATTTATTAATTGTTAAATTATTAATAGATAAAAATGACGATTTTTGATGTAAAAGGGTGGCCGGAATTAGGGGTGGCCGGAAAGTAGGGTACTAGACTTATATACTTTTTGCTTTCTTAGGGGTATTAGACTTATTGTAACGATACTGTACCGGAGGCAGCGGCTGCCTGAGGTTTCGTCTGATTGGTAGTTGTGGGTTAAGGCTTTATCACTAGTCTTCACTTGGAAGTGAAGTCGTTACTAGATCAAGTAGAATGTAGGTAAACTAATTGATAACTAAGTTGAGCACGAAGCTCCTAAACTATGAAACTACTCTGATTATATACTGAACAATAAAGGGGGCCCCTAGGAGCTTTCTGGCTCCTCAAGACTCCTTATCACGCGATTTCTGATGGTGCGTGTGCATACGATCTTCAGGTGACCAAGATCACATACTAATTCGATGAAATCTGATCGTGTTTGCACACGGCCTAAGCTCTCCTAATTAATCAGTTTGCTACCATCGTAACACCATCAATCCTAATGGTGAATCGTGACACTTATATCTTTACTATCAAATTTCTGAGATTAACGTTATTTAGTTGTTGTGTTCTTTTATTTTATATTGGAAGATCAGTATTAAGGATAGTTTATTATCTATCTGTAAATATCTAATTTCTTTCTATAATTGATCAATGGTATCGTATCGTAAAGTTCTAAGCCAAATTTATCCCCAACCGCAAACACCGAATTGCACCCATCCCAATCCCAACCATTCCATCCTCAATAATTTTAGCAAAAAATCATAACAAATCATGACCTCCCCACTACAAATCTTCATCTCTCTCCAACCCCTCATTACTCCCCTCCCCCAACCCCCTCACACACCAAACCCCCAAACTCCCCACCCCACAAACCCCCGCCAACCCTACAAACGGCAAACCCAACCAACCTTCCCACCTCCGCCTCCAAACCAAACCCAACTCATACATGCCCGCCACCGCAGGCCCAGCAACCAACGCACTCGAAGTTTCCACCACAGCAACGAGGGCAAAAATCCTCGCTACAGATTTTTGCTGCACCAAACCCGTAATTAGTGATCTAACTAAAGAGATGAAACCTGTTCCTAGTGTATAGATAATTAAACCGAAGATGGTAAGGTGAAGAGAGGGGGAAATGGCGATTGTGAGGGCGCCAAGGATGAGGAAGAGAGAGGAGATACGTGCTAGGAGGAGATCTTTGTGGGTTGTTGAGAAGGAGAGTTTGGTTATGAGGAGAGAAGAGAGGGAGGGAATGAGGAAGAGGAGGAGGAGAATGTTGATTAGAGCACGGAGGGAGAGGATTAAGGAGGCGTGGGATAGGGGGATGGAAAAACGGGTGGAGATGTAACGAATACAGAGGTCGATGGATTGTTGACCTATAACGCGGGTTATAGATGGGAGAAGCAGGAGAAGAACTGGGATAGTAAGAAGTGGTCGACTAGTGGTGTAAAAATCAGTGAGGCGACGAGTTAAGGTAGGTTTTTGTTTCAAGGGTTCATTGAAATCTGATGAGGAATCGCTCAGATATTGAGAGGATGATGTATCTGGAACTAGTATGGATATCTGAGAGGCGTGAAGATGGAGTGTTTCTGGTATAAAAGCAATAAGACATAATCCTGATGTTAAGACAGATACTCCACAGCATATTGATACCCAAGGAGAATGAACCATGATTGCGGCGGCTACGGAAGGTGCAACAAGTTCTGCAGAAAGTGAAGCACATGCGCCAAATAGGAATGCATTTGCTCTACTATTTGTCAGTAAGAGAACCTGAAAGGGGGATCTCCTTTGGATCAATACCTTTCGCTTTGCGTAGTGACATCTGAGATAATAGCATAAAATATTGCGGAGGCGGTTTTTTCACCACCACCAATAAATTGTAAAAACGGTGCAAACCATACGACACGAATAGGTAACATCATCCATTCTGTCATTATGAATACTTCAAATAGTAGGGAAAGGAGGATTCCAAGAATTGCTAAGGCGAAGACTGGCTTACGTCCAATTCTATATCAAGGTCAGATCACATCTTTCACAATGAAAATTGCAAAAACTTAACGATGATAAAATTTGGCAATGTAAATATTGGAGTAAAGAAAATTCGTACTTATCAGCCAACAACCCATATGGAACAGCCATGAACATTCCTAAATATCATCAGCTCTCATCTCGCAGCTTGTCGCCGAGCTCCTCCCTACCTGGTAACGATTTCAACGTTTCCAATACCGCTGTTAAAATATTCAATTCCTCCTGAACTTTATCACCCTTGCACCTAGCTTCATCAATTTTACTACTCAAGCCTATTCCCCCTTGGCCTTGTAACTCTTCATAATATCGATGACATAATATATCCTCATAAATGCGCATCGATGGTATCCAAGCCAAATATCCTCCAACCCCGATTATGAAAACGATCGTCGTAAGAAGTAAGATAATAATTCGCGGAGAATGGGTTTGATGAACCAGGGAGCGTGTGCCAGTGGAATTTGGTCGCACAGAATGGATAAGGGGAGATTCCTCGTCGCATGAGGGTCGTGGTTGTACTTTCGATGAAGGCATTTTCGCAGATGAAGTGAAATATTGCGCCGGCGCGGGAATCTCTCAGAAAAGGAGGGGATCCAAGGAAAGAGGGAAATAAGAAATATAACACTAAAGAAACACAACAAACGCATACTTACATATTTCTGAGAACCAGGATAGCAACAATCAACGTGTTTGAGAAGAAAAGGAATGTCAGACAGAGCGAGCGGCACGGCTCGCAGCAGAAATTCTCCCCGAAATAGAAGCAACTGACCTCATCTGTCGCATGAACGTTGAGATGAGGATCAAATGAAGCTTACCTACAAAATCTAACGTGTTATCTCCTGACAAGATTTTAAAGAATTAAGGCTTTTGGGGCGTATATAATGAGTGGTAAAAAGAGTTGCTGATAATTTTATAAGACGGGAGATGTAAGATGTGAGGATGTGAAGATGTGAAGATGTGAAGATGTACCTCATGTTGACGCGTGGGCATGGCGTAATTCACGCGCTGAGATGCAGGCATGAATGAAAGTTGGTATGATCGTCGCAATATGAACAAAATAAACGATGATGAAAAATGAAAATGAAAACCCACGACAGAAATAACAATCAAGTATCAATCATCAACTACCTATTAACCACCGGCCATCAATCATCAATTGTCAACCACCAATCATCAGCCATCAACCAAAATTTCAATGTCATCAATAATAAAGAATGAAACTTAAGATAAATTCTTTACCAGGTAATTGCTCTTCTTTTCCATACTCGATCTCTCTCTCACCATCCGCCGATGCGATTGTATGCAGTACACCATTGGTTTACTTCAATAAAGTGATGCAGTGATTGATCTCATCCCAATACTTCGGATACCGACAGATTGTTGCACGGCTTCACCAAACCGATGCAGGAAATCAATTCTCGCAATCAATTCCCACTACATTGTCCTCGGTCGTCCGAGGTACCCCGCTTTGTATGGGACAATTGAGCTTGCTCTTTTCGGTTTGAACAATCAAGACCTTTGGCTTCATGATAAGGCAAAAGAACGCAGCCATCTTTCTTGGGAGAAGATGAAAACCTTGTTTGTTCTCTCCAGCTCCGAGGTTAGTCAAATATAGGGTCTGGAAAGCGCCATCTGTCTTAGCCACAAGATACTTAGTATAGTGTCAATTCACGTGTCGGTCGAATCATTTTCTAGTGAAAATGAAAATGAACACGAAGTCACTATTTGATCGCCACATTTTGATGGTCGGAAAACGCATTTTCCTTTCTCGCCGTGATGCGTTGAAAGGTAAATGGAAGGAAAAGTCATGGTGGTCATGAAAGTCATGACCATGCTGCTTGCTGCGGCTCATAGAATCATGTCATTTTACGACCAAAAGGTTTGGTACACTCCATCCACTCCACTTTAAGCACGCGCCGCAAGATGGTAAACTACAAAGGGAATATTAATTTCCTTATTGATAACGTGTGCTAGTAAATGCTACTGCATAAAATGTTTTTCCTTACCAATGTTTCCCGCAATCGGTCTATCCGACGTTGAGCTTACTCATATTTCAATACTCATCTTACTCCAAAAATACCCTAGCTGAGCCAGCTCACGGATTTAGAGTCTACTTAGGGTAAGTGTTCTGTTTCCATGCAGCCTATGCGGCGCCAGTATTTGGCCCGACCCCCATTCTTCGTATGCGCAACTAAGATGGTTGTTTTAAGAAAGAAATGATATCAAAGGCTCAATCAAAATAATCTGTACATGAGTATACGAAGCGGAACCGGCGGCAAAATCACAAATGAAGGAGATAAGTAAATCCAGAAGGTTTTTTTCGGCCCTTCCGTAGGGCAGGGCAATTTCTACCACATGGCATAGAATGGATGGCCCAAGTTGATGGGAAAAGACCTTGCCTAGTTTTCTCAGCTGTCAAGATTGTAGCCTCTTCCCCTCATTACTGACATGTTTTCCTGTATCATCCAATCGATGACTTTTCGTATCTGCGTGGTAGTGGACCTTCGTATCACGAGAGTTAAGGCATGAAAAATCAAATATTTTATACAACGATCCCATGCCTTAGTTAATATTAAGGATTTGACATTACTTTTCTGAGTTTCTGATTGCGTCCATGTCATTGGAGCCGCTAGAAGAAAATGGGTCGTCGGTTAATATAAGGGCATGAGCTAAGAGCCATAGCTTTGGGTCATTGCACGTAATCTTTGCAGCGGGTGATCGGCTCTAAGTCTGTTGATCTTCCCCAGACATATTTTTACATCAAAAGCTTTATTTTCAAAGTCGTTGATGTCAACGACCACAAAGAGGCGTATTTTATTTACCTTTTTCGCACCGCACACAATTGTGATATTACATCAAAAGTTATCCCGTCCCGAAACCAAACTTGGGCGTCAATAGCTCTAAGTCTGTAAAAGCTACTTCTTGACAAGTATCTACGTCGTTGTACGAACACGTTCAATCGACTTGGCATGAAAGACCCACTCATATTTCAGCTCGGAAAATATACAGAAGCAGTTGAAGTTTCACAATGACCACGGTGGTTCGTAACAGTCGATAGTAAACAGAGAACATTCCACTTCTTGTCCTGTATGGTCATGGTGGCGAACAAGTGTGTTTTAGCTCGGAACATTATTTTGAAGTACGTGCCCAGAAAACATTTCTTTTTTGTGTGTGAGCCATGCTCACATCGATGTTCGCTTGTTCCTGGTACCTGTTCTATAGTCCATGTGTTTCCTCACGGCTTGGACCGCGCATCGCTAAATTACTCTACCAGAAAAAGACATCTGTGAAACGTAAATTCCATTTACGGAAATGTGATTATTCTATGCGAGCTTATTCTTTCCAAATTTGTCAGAGCGTTACGCACTCTTGACTCTAATCATAGCCACCACTCAAAAGCCAGGCTTGGGATTTGAAGATAACCAATCATGCGCACGGCCTGCACCTTGATTTAACTTCACTCCTCATTTTGTGGATCAGCCCTTTTCTCGCTTCGGACTTTTACCACATGGATGAATCCTTTGATTAATCTATCTTCATGAGGCTAGTACAAGTAAGCGTATGGTTGTGTTATTCAGTTCCACGAGTCCACGATACATTGGAAATCTCGTACAACAACCAATGACCCCTTCTTAACATGGGATGAAGTGTATTTCAAATTATCTGAAAGTTCTCAAAATATAGAAAGTCATGCCGAAGGTACAAGGGAACAGCTTCTTGTATTCTATGAGACTAGTAGCTCAACTCTGCGGCTAGATACTACGTTTATCTTGCATCTTTGACCGCTGGCATCTGGATCCATTCTCAACCCTCCACTCTATTGAAAGTGGCACTTGTTCTACCTAGTGGTACTGCCTACGCTCGATCTTAGAGTCTTGGTCCAAGTTAGGCCCACCAGAGCTGATATGGAGCTATCTCGAGTAGACATGCTCGCAATGGATGATGAAGTATAAGATTGAGCATCTCCTCCACCTCAAATCGAAATCATCATCATCTTCTTCATCTTCATCTTCATCTTCTTCATCTCATAGACAAACTCACTTCTCAAACATCAAACATCCACATCCACCTGAACATCAAAATGCGTTCTGCAATCCTCACTTCTGCCTTTGCAGTTTTGGCCCTTGGAAATCCTATCCCTCAAGAGATTGACTTGGGCACTATCGATAGTTTACCACCAGCTGCAGTTTCCAATGCTCCAGTCGATATTTCTTCCCAAAGTGTCAGCGTCAAGCCATCCGCTGCGGCTACCTCTGTCGGGGCCGCAAAAGTAACTAACACGGCGGTCCCAAGTACAGTCGCCAAGCGCAATAACATCAAGCGCTCCTCTTGCGAACCTCAACCTCTCGGAGCTGCTCCAACCTCCACGTAAGTACTTTAATGGCCTTCAAGCTTTTATCAAAAACTCTCACTAACAAATAGCCTTACAGTCCAGACACCGCAGAGGCTTTTTTAGCGGATTCTCAATACACTGCGATTTCCGATGTAGCTGCCACTCCCCAAGGTTATAACCTTGCATTCAAGAATTTACAAGGTTCTTCCCAAACTACTTCGTACCTTGGATACAAGACCTTGGATTCTTACGATACAGTTAACTGTGCCTCTTACTGCGATCAACAAGATGGTTGTATCGCATTCAATATCTACATGGAGCGCGATCCAACAGTTGATCCGGGCGCTACCTGCGCTAATCCAGCTTCTACCACCAATTACAAGTGCGTGAAGTGGGGTGTTCAAATTCAAGCGGCTACAGCTACCAATGTCGGACAATGGAGACGTAAGTTTTTCTCTCACAACAGGTCAATAATAAAATTACACATATACTAATACCAAAATAGAGGACTTCCACGTCGTTATCGCCGGATCAAATGGCTACAATAAAAATGCTGCTCCCGCCCCAGCAGATGGTTATACCGGTCCAGTCGCCCTGGGAGGAGCAATCAACGCCCCACTCGACCCAGTCACACACACAGACACCTACATGGGATATAAATTCTTCTCATTCGACGACGTCCAAACCTACGCCAACGGCGTCGTAGCCTGCACAGCCGCCTGTACCGCACAAACCAAATACAACGCCGAGCACCCCCCTCCCACGGGTAACCCATCCGTCTGCAACCAATTCGTCGTGTACGTTCTCAGCGACGAAAACAAACCTCAAGGAATCTACTGTTCCATGTATACCGAAGAATGGGCCAGTGTCTACGCAACCAATGTGGGTCAGTATCGCGGAAGCGATTATTGGTCTGTGAGCCAGGCCTATACATATACCAATGCTTCCTACGCGGCTAAATACGAACCCATTTGTGATGTTGCGGGATGTCCTGGGGGATCTTACTCGGGGGGTAATTATGGTGGTTATGGATATCCTTCGCCTGCTCAACCTGCTAAATGTAAGTCTAAGAGGGGAGAGAAGAAGATTTTGTGATTTTTGTGATTTCTTTTTTTCTTCTTCTTTCTATTTCTGCATGGATGGGTTGCTGATTGATGTTTACATTAGAAAGGATTTTTTTCTAAGATCTTTCGGAATTCGAAAATTAGGAATCATTTATATTTGTTGTTGTTATTTTCGCTGCATGGTGCGGGTAGTCGACAAAGGAGATCAAAAGATCGCTTAAAAAAAAATTTACTCTCCATGATTAAATCATGTTTTATCATGATTTGATGGAGATTTGGAATGGAAATGGTTGGGATGGGTTGGGATGGGATGAACAGGGATGGGATGATATCAATGGGGAAGGAAGGCTTTTTTAATCAGGATTTAATGTTTAGGTGGTATTTTTCTATTTTCCTTCAAATATTAAATATAAAAAAATTTACTATTTATTTTTACACATTTGAGATTCTTGATCTTGTTGTGAATTGGTATTTATATACCTAAGTGATCTAGTGTAGTGATTTTTGTTTTTGTGTGTGTAAATGATTTGATGTATATGCTTCGGGTTGTTGATATTAGTATTTGTGACGGAAATCCCTGCTTTCCTCCCACCCTTATTATATAAGAAACCTCAGGTACATTAACCATGTCCACACATGATACGATTACTCGAGATTAGTATACGATTTAGGTGACCTGAGGATCAGATCCGGACAAGTACTAGGTATCAATGGTTATCGGTAAAGTAAGATCATTGGAGGAATAAATATGACTTCTTTTTGCCTAGCCATTGCGGCTAGGCTATTCATTTGTGTATATATAGAGTAGCTATCCCCATCTACAGGTGCTCTTCACCTGTAGATTCTAAGTTAAATACAATTGCTGGTCTATAAACACCCTTTTGGTCACAGTATTAATTTATACTAGACTTAAGACTATTTGTTTTTATTGAGAGTCTTCATAAAAGAAACATTAAGAGGAGATCGATTTGTTATGGAGTTATTAATAAATAAAAATTATTATTTTTGATATAAAAGAGGGGTCCGAATTAGAGGTGGTCTGAAAGTAGAATAGATTTAAGAAATATATTCATATATTTGTATATAAAAAACTATATAATATAATATAATAACTTCCCCCAACTTTCCTTCCCTCTACTTTCCCCTCTCACCCCTATTCCTACCCCTACCCCTTCTCCATCTCCACCTCTCCATTCCATCCCCCCCCTATAATAAAATCAAAATATACACGCCAAAACCAGTGTATACATGCATGCATGCATGCTTACTCGCTCGCTCACCAACTCAACACATCAAAGGTATCTTATATTCAAAAAGAACTAGCCCCTACCTATCCAGAGAGACAGACAGCCAGCCAGCCAGCCAGCTCCAGAAACACAATTCAAGTAATCAAATAACCAAGTAACAAATTTTCGCACACCCGCTCATACACATCAACCATGCGATAAAAATCGATATATGGTCTATCCTCTTAATTTTTCTTCCTCCACCTCTGCTGTTCCTTCCTCTCCTGAAAATCAAATACTCCACATCTCTTATAACCACCTACAATTTCTCCTTCAAAAGTCCCTTCATCCTCTTTTCTACTGCTTCCAAATACTCCCCAGTAGTAACATAATCATCCTTTCCTGTGTTTCCACAAGCTAATGCTAAATCCTTCGTCATGATACCCTCCTTATCAACTACATCTATGCAAGCTTGTTCTAAGCTTTCTGCGAAAGCAACGACTTCTGGTGTATTATCTAAAGTACCTCTTTGGACGAGACCTCTTGTCCAAGCAAAGATTGATGCGATAGGGTTGGTGGAGGTAGGGTTACCTTTTTGATGTTCGCGGTAATGACGAGTGACGGTTCCGTGGGCGGCTTCGGATTCAAAGGTCTTTCCATCAGGGGTGATGAGTACTGAGGTCATGAGACCAAGGGAACCAAATCCTTGAGCTACAATATCGGATTGAACATCTCCATCGTAGTCTATTGTTCATAAAGTTAGTTTTGTAGTGATTGGAAATCAAGAGGGGTAAAACATACTCTTCAAAGCCATAACATAACCACCTGAACTCTTCATCATTTGCGCAACCATATCATCAATTAATCGATGTTCATACCAAATCTTCTTCTCATCAAATTGAGGTTTATATTCCTTGTCAAAAATCTCCTGGAAGATATCCTTGAATCTTCCATCATACTTTTTCAAAATTGTATTCTTAGTACTCATATACAAAGGTAATCCCTTGCTAAGAGCCAATTTGAAACTAGCATGAGCAAATCCACTAATGGATTCATCAGTATTATATTGAGTTTGAGCAACTCCTCCTCCCGATTTAAAGTTATAGACAACAGTTTCGGTGGGTGCGCCTCCATCAGGTGTGAAAGTCATGGTAAGGGTACCTGGACCTGGAACAACCATATCTTTTGCGCGGTATTGATCTCCGAATGCATGACGACCGATGATAATAGGTTTCTTCCATCCAGGAACGAGACGAGGAATACGAGGAATGACAATAGGTTCGCGGAAAACTGTACCGCCGAGATGGTTACGGATGGTTCCATTAGGTGAGAGCCACACTATTAGATACTTAATTAGCTTCTCTAGTTCACCCTCATCCTCGCAGATCTATGGACTAAAGAAAATTACTCACTCTGCTTCAAATTGAACTCCTTAACTCTAGCTTCATCCGGAGTAATAGTAGCGCACTTAACACCAACGGAATACTTCTGAATAGCCTCTGCGGCATCAATAGTAACCTGATCATTTGTCTCATCTCTATACTCCAAACCCAAATCATAATATTTCAAATCAACATCCAGATAAGGATGAATAAATTTATCCTTAATATCCTTCCAAATAATCCTCGTCATTTCATCTCCATCAAGCTCCACAATTGGATTCTTGACTTTGATTTTCTGGAAAGAGGTAGCTGAAGCCATGGTGCGCGAATAGGTAATGGCGCTGCCGAATCGAGGTGTGAAGATTGAGGAACGAGGAACGGTGCGCAAGAATGAAGAGGTAATGCTGCGGTGGAGAGACATTCTGGAGGAGGTGCAGACGAGGCTTTTGATAACGAATTGACTGGCTGCTTGCTTTGCTTGGTTGATCCGATGCGATGCGCTTGTTGTACCGAGGACCAGTGAGGAGCGCGGATGTGAGGTGCGCGGGGGATTCTTAACCGCGGGGAAGAAGAAATATGTCTCGGAGAGGAGGAAGGCAGATATTATTGAATTTGAATCAATCAATCGATCAATCAATTCTATCTTGGATATCGTGTATGTAGTATAAGAAATCTAGAATAACATCTCAGAAAGAAAGAGAAGAGAAAGGTAGGAAGAGAGATAGAAAGGAATTTTTCCATCCAAGCTATGATCGATAACGGAGTCACATCTAAACAATAAGATGACCAAACCTCAACATAACAATAACATAATAAAATCGAATTAATTGTGATTAAATTTATCAAATCTATCACAATTTACACCACCCTACCATACGTACACATCCCAATCTAATCCCCTAAACTTTCATCCCCCAAATGTACGCCCTCACCCACCCACTAAACAACACAATACAATAATACCCTTATTCACCGAACCCGAAATACCAAATACCCAACGATAGCAAAAACCCCAAAAAAATTCAACCACAAACAGGCAAAATACAAACCCCCAATTCCGTATAGAGTAAAAAAACGCATCAGCTGTGCCCCGCCTACGAATAAAAAGAGCTATCCGACAACGGAGGCATAGAGGGGGAAATTAACCCTAGCTGGAAGAAGTTACCCCACATCGGTTTATTTAGCAGCGGCCAAATGGCGGATTGGCAGAGAAGGGTTTTCTAGACTTGGGTTTTTGGAGCCGTTTGGTTTGTAACGTGCAGGGTTTCGGGAATTGTTCCGGAAAAGGATGATGTGTCACGTGTGTGGAATGAGGGGGTGGTGACTTCAGATACGGGTGTGTTTTTGAGGCTTTATAGGTGGAAGAGCTGTATTAAAAGTTATTCTCTATCTGCATGTATGTAAAGTACAAAATAATCTTTGTTAATTCACACAAGTCACACGATTGACACCGAACTCCATCCCCAAACTCCGCCTTAAAAAGTACAGAACCTCCAATTTCTTCCCCTATATCCAGGGAACCCATTCCCCTTCTCTCATTACAACATCACTACTTAAATATATTACTTATAATCTTGGGTTATAGCATTGAGCAGTTCTGGGAGGTTCGTCGTATAATCTTTGCTTCATACGTTCGGAGTATTAATCTCAATGAGAGACTTGGTTGTATCTTAGGAACTTCACTTGCTTGCTTTCCTACACCCTAAAGACCATTTGACCTTCTCTCGAGTACCTGTTTTGCTTCACCGGCAGTGTTACTCATGATTTGCAATTGTCATCCATGCTCAAACATACACGTATTCAATACTGATCAATCACAAGCTCCACAAGACGAATTGTCATAACATTTTGATCGATCTCATTTCTCTCTGTTCACTCCTTGACCATCCTCTATGACTTCCCAAAGAAAATTATAAATCCCAGAGTTTCTTCAATATTCCCCTTCTCCTAGTATTGTACAAATCATGCATATTCCCTTAACCTTTGCATTAGAAATAAACCAGATACCATTCGCCCTGCTCAATACTCCGTAAACAAATTCATCCATCATCAAGAACCCCCTTCTTCCCCCACAAAACATACAATCTCATTATATCGATTCAAACTAAATTAGAATAGAGTCCTTCTAAATGGTATGATCGCCTCTTAAGGTAAGAGCTAGAAGAAACCACACCAACTCGTAGTAGCCCTAACGTACGACTGAAAAAACTGCGTTCAACGACCTTCCACTCCAATCAGTCAATTGGGCCGAAAGGATGAGGGGCTGGACCTGTGTCAACGGGAGATGAATTTTTGGCTCTCAATTTACTCTTTTTCGAACTAGAGGAAGTACTTGGCTCGCCAGGTGGATCAGACTTTTTCTTGGATGGCCTTTGTCTTTTGGTTTTATTAACTGGATTGCCAGATTTGGGTGTATATCCACCATCATCCTCTGGGTCTCGCTTGCGTTTGATTTTGGAGCTGGATGGTCCGCTTAAAGTAGTATCGTAGCCAATGCCATCTTCTTCGACAATTTCTAAAGAATCAAGACGAGTTGGTGCGGGAATATTTGCTCGTTTTCCTGCTCCACGCAAGGCACCAGGTTTGGTATTGATCTTTTCAATAGGGCCTTCACCATCTTGAAGGAAGATTTTGGGCTCATGACGACGGAGCCAGTTTAGAACGCTATGGGGGTTTTTGAGAGTGACATCTTGCGTTGTAGGAGGGTAGACGACAGTTGCGAGGGAGGGGGCAAGACCAATCGTTGCATCTACTGCGTGAAGGTAATTATCAATTTCTTCGACAGATAAATAGCCAATAGGATGCTTCCTTCCAGGCTGAGGTTCGAAATCAGCCAAGGATTGTGGAGAGACGTGATGGTTCATCAAGGAAATATGCGGGACAGTCGCCAGGAGTTTCGCAAGAGATTTTGAAGGCTTAACAGTCGTATTTGTGCCATCTCGGTCCTTCAATAAACCCTGAATTTCTTTATAGATAGTTTGGCCTTCAGGTGATGTATCTTCAGCGGCTTTCGCAAGCTCTTCTTTTGTGACAAGAGCAGGGACGCTTGTAAGAGCAGGTCCAGCGACACTTAAATCGATGCGCTTGTTGGCAGGTATTTGCTCGGAGTTGTTGATATCGAGAAGTAAATCCATAAGTCGACTGTAGACCACAATGTTAACCATGTTTCCGAAGAGCAGTTCCAAAGCTTCGCTTACTCATTTTCTCGTGCCAACCTCTTAGCACTTTCATCTGCCAACTGCTCCTCCATAAATAATGAATTACTTTGGCGCATAGCTTCATCGAACTTTATTCGCATTTTACGATACTTCTTACTATATGCGCTCATATTAGCTAATTGACGTGCTGAATACAGGAGAAACTTGTTGGTGGCTTTGAAATATGGAATTTCAAGGAACACAAAGCGAGGTTTTGGAGGAATTATATACAGACAAAATGAATTCCAACGGACTCTAAGGTGAATCATTTCGGAGAATGAATATTGATTGAGGAAGCGACGTACCGGAAAGACTTGTATGGCGGTGGTTTGGAAGCCACTGGAGGGCTGCTTTGAACATTTTCCTGCTCTTCAACATCTTCACCCAAGATTTCCTCATCGATTGAGGAAGTCATATCGACTCTTATCCTGGAACCGAGAACCGTAGCAATTTCGAGATTGAAATTTGTCGTTCGAATTGTTGTTGTAAATTGAAGAAAAGGATCAATGTCGCAGAACTAAAATTGTTTATTCGAACAATCGATACGTTTAGAGCATCATCAGGCTGGAATTAAGCGTATGTCGAGATTAATTCAGGGTGGAAATAGCCGCCACTAAAGTGCAGCCTTCCTGCAGGAAAGTCAGGCTATGCTAGACCTCGTTAGATCCGGGTTATCTTATCACCGGCAGCCCAGAGGAAAGTTTCTCGATAAGAAATTTTGATGGATTAATTTTATTGGGGAGTTTTTAACAATTGTCATTTATTTTCAACCACAATGCCATACATCGCTGAATCAGATACTATGGACTCAATCAAGGATCATAAGAAGGAAAAAAAGGAGAAGAAGGAAAAGAAAGAGAGCAAGAAGAGAAAGTCTAGTGCTATCACCGAACAACCAGTTTCCAACGAGTCTATGGATATCGACAATGAGATGACGGGTGGTGAGGAGATAATCACAACTGAATCTAAGAAGAAGCGCTCGAAAAAGGAGAAGAAAGAGAAAAGTGAGGAATCAAATGAGGCCTCAGAGGAAGCAGGAGCAAATCCTGCAGAAACTACACAAGAGGTTGCCGAAACAAACAACGATGAGACATCCGATGAACCACCCACCAAAAAGCGCAAATCCTCCGTCGAAGAAATTGAAGTTGATATCACCCTCCCAGAACCTCCTTCCAAGAAGGCCCTTCGTCGTTTAAAAAAGGGTAAACCACTTCCTCCATCTAAATCAGGCGCAGAATCCTCTCCCGAACCAGAAGCCAAAAAGAAGGCCGAAGTAGAAAAACGTTCGGGTCATGGTGTATGGGTTGGAAATTTACCTTGGAGTGTGTCGAAAGAGGAATTACGCAAATGGTTTGTGGAATTCTCGGATCTTGAGGAAGAAAATATCACCCGAATTCATATGCCTGGTCCTAATGATGGAAAGCCTGCAAATAAGGTTGAGAAGAAATTTGGAAAACCAGTTCATAATAAGGGTTTTGCTTATGTGGATTTCGCAACAGAGGAACAGGTTAAGATGGCAGTTGAGTTGTCTGAACAATTGCTCACAGGTCGAAGACTGCTCATCAAGGATAATAAATCTTTTGAGGGTCGCCCAGAAAAGAAGGAAGCTGTCATCGAGGGCAAACCACCTAGCAAAAAGATCTTTGTCGGTAATCTACGTTTCGATGCCACAGAAGAGATCCTGAAGGAACATTTTGAGAAATGTGGAGCTATTGAGAAGATCCACGTAGCAACATTCGAAGATTCAGGAAAATGCAAGGGTTATGCTTGGATTGTATTTGAAGAAGTATCAGCAGCTCAAAGTGCAGTCAAAGGCTGGGTTCATATCGAAGAAGAGCTATCTGACGAAGAATCCTCATCCGACTCTAGCGATTCCGACTCAGACTCAGAAACCGAAGCTGCACCAAAAACGGAAAAGGTCAAGAAACCTAAAACCAAAACGAGGAAATGGTGGGTAAACAAGATTCAAGGACGTCCTTTACGTATGGAATTTGCAGAGGATGATCAATTGCGATACAAGAAACGATATGGCAAGGATGGATCAAAGAACCCCAATGAAAGACATCCACGTGAGGAGCGGGAATCTGGTGCTAGGGTTGGAGCTAATGATGAACCTGTTGTACCGAGGGTTCCAGGAGAGAAAAGAGAGAGACCTATTAAGAAGGTTGAGTACAGACAATCATACGCACCACGTTTGACAGGAGGTATTGTGGAGAGTGAGGGAAAGAAAACTACGTTTTAGTTTTAGTTATAGAATGGTTTGGTGGGATGGGTTGGAGGATTGTAATGGAATATACCTGTGCATCAATTTACTTCTTTTGTTTCGCTTAAATGACTGCTGCATGATATGTTCATCATCATTCCATCTTCATATAGGTATTAAGCATATTGCCTACTAGGTAGTACCAATCTGCCTTTTACAAATATTCACATCTCCCAGAATAAATAACCGCAAAATTTCAAAGCAAGTCGCTATGCTATGCTATGCTATGTATCCCATCCACTTTCTTCCCCTACCCTCTCTTTTGGCTAAAAAAAAAGAAATAGAAGGGAAAAACAAATCGTAGTGTTTTCATAAAAAAGGAAAAGAAAAAATCTTCTTGTAATATCTCCATCTCAATCCCTATCTTTCCCTCCACATCCTTAAATGTTTTTTCCACTCCCAAAGTCTTAAATCATCCTTCCACTTTCATCTCATCTCATATATCGCTTTCTGTCCTTCATATTTCATTTCTTCTTGCAGGGTATCTGTCATCATCCACCCTGGAGCTCAAAATATCAAATATCAAATACCAAATACCCAATCCAAACTCCTGCAATCATTACGCATAAATCATAATTAGATATTGTCTCTCTTGAAGATCATCGGATGGCTATAGTTTTGCTTCTCTTCGTTTGGCCTTTCTTTCTTTCTTTCTACCTTTCTCCCTGCTAGTTAGCTAGCTATGTTGGGAGGCAGGAAGGGAGGGAATAGAAAAGGTACCCCGCACCCGTATATATGCTCGAGTATGATTCTTGACTTTTTCAAAAAAAAATCTAAAAAAAATCTAAAAAAAAACTTCATCTCCATATCCCACTCATATGTTCACATCTCATCCTAAACCCCATTCAACACCCTAACTACAAACCCCCCTTCGACTAATTTCCAAGGTTTCATGCCGAAATCAACACCCAGTATATAAATACCCCCCCACCCGCAGTCCGCTCCCCCTCATCCCTATAAGGTTAAGGAGTAAGTAAATTACAAATCCATCCACTTTCCTCCTCCTCACCCCCAACTCAAAATCCACCCCAAACCTAACCTACTGCAACCTACTGCAACCTCCCATCCCCAGCCCGCTCAACCCCCACTTTCGGCTGAAAATAATACACCATCTGCGCCGCTTGTTGCACATGCGGATGAAATTGCGTTTTAATATTTGATTTATTGTTTTTCTTCAAATTTCCATTTGCATTTGCATTTGCATTCGCACTTCCATCCAGCATGCAATCCCCAAATGACCCAGACGACATATCTGCGCGTACCTTCTCACTAGCACCCACTACCTGTGAATTCCCAATTAATTTTCCAACAGCAAGAAGAGGCTGCATAATTGGATTTTTCCTCGGTCTTCCTCTTCCTGCGTATTTTCGTTTCGGTTCTGCTGCAGGGATCTCAGTTCCATTCTCACTTTGATTCTCATTCCTATTCATATTAGAAGTACAAGCGGCACCTCCCCCCATATTCCGTCTCTTATTGGCATCCGGTACTCCGTTAACATTTGCACTCGATATGAAATTCGAAGCTGATCGTTTGAGGTTATTGGGGTTTTGAGGATAATTGAGATGGGGAGGTGGTGGTTTTGTATTTTCTTTTTGTGCTTGTGCATGAACTTGTACTTTTCCGTGAACTTGGCCGCTTTGTGAAGATCGACGTACATGTTGTATAGGTTGTATAGGCGGTGGCATGCTAAAACCATATCTAGACTCTTCCTCTTGCAGAGCCATTTTTTGCTTGCGAACCACGTCATTTAGGATAGTTTCTGTGTGGGGATTTGGTTGCTGGTCTGGGATTTGAATGGGCGGTTGGTTTTGTTGCTGTTGTTGTACTGGGACTTCAACATTCAGATTAGGAGATCCCTCTTGGTGTCCTCGATCTGTCTTTTGTCTTTCATGCATGATTAATTGTCGTTTACGTAGATATCTACCTACTACGAAATTCTTTTGTTTTTCCGTAAGTTTCGAAGCTTGTTCCATGGGTATATTTCCATGGCGGAAGATTTGCTGTAGCATTGCATCTTTTTGTTGTTGAGAAAAGGTGATTATGGGTTGTTTGGAGGATTGCTTGTGCTTTTCCTGCTCTTCTTTTTGCTGTTCTTCCTGCTGCCGTTGCTTTCGAGAAGCTCGTAGATCGATAACGGGATTATCTTTGTAATTGATAAAGAAGGGTTCGAAACTCATTTCGTTTCCTTTAAGTTTCATCTCGATTTTCTTGACATACCACACCAAAATTCCCATTTGTAGCATCCGTTTGATAGCTGTAACCCAAGTTAAGTTCGTAAGTTCATTGGCCAAATCAACAAATCCATCTCGAGTATTAGCCATATCCATAAAAACACTTGCTAAAATAACCTTTGCTGTAAGTGCTCCGTTGGTTGACTTGGTTTGAAGTTCAATAGGAAGGTATAATTGTTGTCTGCCTTTCAAACTTTGCTCTTGTTCCAGTGCTGCTAAATCTGTATTCGACATGGCATAAACAAAGCCCAATACGCCTGGATGTGGACGCGTTTTGCATTGATCAATGGTTATAGCAGGAGCCAATACAGGAGCAACTGGATCGTGCAATTTCTGGTTATAGAATCTCAGTCGGATGTTAGGTAAACCTGCGGTCTCAAGTCAGAAGAGGTAATTGAGAAGAAAATTATTCAGATTGAACGTACTATTTCCATCAATGAACCATTCCCAACTTGATAGACCACCGAGAGATCTCAGTTCACTGGATGGATATTTATTCTTGAATACTTGTTGCGATTCGGCATAGTCGTATTGAAAGAACATTGGTTGTGGAGCTGCCCAGAAACGACGACTGTATTCATCTTGATTTCTGAGAAAGGTATTAAGTTGTTGGATCGACATGGTGAAGATATTAATGAATACGACTGTTTTAAAAGCTGTTTTGAAATCAAAACAGAGTTGAGAGGCGCAAAGCCTATGTAGATAATGGAAACTCGAAAGGGTTGTGAGAAAGTGCAATAGAATCAAAGATTGTATAAAGATTGTAAGATTCTTGTTTCTGGAATTATTAGGAAGAGTGGTCGAATCTCGAGGGGTTGGATTAAAAATTGCGTTGTCTTAATGAGTGATTGAAAAAGAGTGCGAATGTGAAAGTGAATATTGAACCATAGGAACAAATAGAAGTCGATGTAGTGAAGTAGTTGGATAACCGACAATACAGTTCCATAGAAAAGAGATGCATCAATACAGCCAGCCAGGTAAAGCTAACTCTGATTCTCGGACATAATTCCTTATCATTCAACATCACCATGATTTACCTGTTGTTGATCATGAGTCGACGTGCAAGCACAAAGTCATTAGGTGCACTTTCATGTTCTTCCGCTTCTCATCTGATTCTTCTCATTATTAGTCTGAGATGACATTGACAATATCTTATTGATTGAGTTTCTACGGTGATTCTATGAGCTCTAGTCAGTTTCTCCTGTAAGGCATCAACCTCTAGTACGGTATTGTCTCTCTCAAAATCTACCAAACTGACGGGACTACTGCAGAACAGTTCGCAGCCAAAAGTCTTCCAATACCATTAGTTACCCATCTACTCATTTGAGATTGTCACTCTTGAATTCCAGTCTTTGGCAGCCAAAACCTATCATAAGCATTGATATCATGTCAAAAACATTCATCAGTGCATCGCCAAAGGAGTCTTCGAAAAACAGCCTAGTGGCTGCAAATTGCTCATGAACAACAGAATCGCTGACTGCAGCCTTTTGCAGCACCGTAGCCATATCCAGAGATAAAAAGTGTTTGATAAACTTATCAGTATACTGAATGCATAGATTCACAGGCAGATTTTCTCCATACACACATCAATGAGTTGGCAAGACCTGGGCCAGACAGGTCAACGTCTGGTTCGGAAAATTGATGAAGAGACGTTGAACGTCCGACGGGTTTTGACGAACTGAGCGTATGTTAGGTCTACTTCTCCGTCCGCTTAAGTGTTGCTAAGCTCATAATATCTGATGTAAAATATCCAGCAACTTAGTCCCATCATTATCATGAACACAAATTAGCGGATTATCAAGCAATCTCGGAATTGAGTTAAATATAATCAACTCCATCAGTTTTCTTGAATCCTCTATCCTCCGCTTTCTCCGTCCATTTCTTCTGCAAGCTCTCCACCACCTCATGCTCTTTGATAGCCGTAGAATCTCGAGTTTTCCTATGTATTTCACACATGCTGAAAGGAACACCAAGTCCATCGTAAGATACAGATACCTAAACGTCAGAAGTGACAGACCAAATTGTCAATGAAATGCAGTGCTCAGGAAGAAGCCGTTCGCAACATGTATTTTAGCAAGTGTGATGAATCTAGAATGAGAAATATCGTTCAACCCAGCCCGAGGATGATCGACCTTCTGAAATAATTTTCCATGGTTGATACCGTGGAATTTCGAAGGCTCTGACACTGTCCCTTGACAAAAGATGCTCTGCCAGGTGAGATGATTGATTGTGTTGTCGCTTCTTCTCTTTATAAGGCCTCCCACAATGATCACAATGGTGAAGGTAGGATTGAAGTGTAGTTGTGGTGGGACGAGAGCTTAGGAAAAGCATTTGGATTTTCAAGTACATCCACAAGCAGGGAAGCAAAGGTATTTTAAAGGTATTCCTTACAAAAAGAATAACTGTAATTAATAATATCTCTTTCCCATTTATCGACACTTGAATCGGAAGATCTCTAGCATGCTGCTACCAGCTGTCCGTCCCACCCAAATCGAAATGAATCGTGCACCGGGTAGCACATACTTTTAACACCCAACAATAAGTCCTTATCCATAGTACTTTTATTGCCATATCATCAATTATCTTCCCGCAGTCTAACTTATCATACTTTATTCCACTCTTCTTTTTTTGCCAATGACTTTATCCGGCACAAAAACTTATCCTTGACTAATCTCTTACTTAGAATTACGAGAATCTCATCTTCTCATCATCATCATCAATTCATTCAACCTCTTATCGCCATCACCATCAGGGAGTCAAATCCAAGAAAGAATGATTTTCAGTCTGATACTACCGAATAAATCCAATGAATGCATTCTTCGGTGAAACAGGAATAGAGGGCGTTTAATCTTCTACAGACAGTAGCTTTGAAGTAATAGCTAGTTGCGAGCTACTGTCTGCGGGTAAGAGGCCAGGGAAGATGCATTGAAATTTTTAGGGTCGTCGTTGCAAAGAAGAGTAGAAGTTTGCTGGATTTTCTAGAGACGGTAGCTCTGAAGTCGTAGCTAGTTGCGAGCTGTTGTTTGTGGGAAAAGGGGTTGGGGGAAATGTGTTGGAAACGCTGGGGTCGTCATTGGGTATGTTACAGCTTTGAAGACTTTGAGGTTGAGTTTGGGTAGCTAATGAAGGAAGAGGAGAACCGACGACTGGCTGCATATTCCACTGAGGCATACTCGATTGATATATACTCGATTGAGGTATACTCAGCTGAGGTATATTTGGTTGAGGAATACTTGGCTGAAGTATACTCGATTGAGGTATACCTAGTTGAGGTATATTAGGCTGAGATATATTCCACTGAGGTATACTCGGCTGAGGTATACTCGACTGAGGTACGCCCGATTGAGGTATACTCGGTTGAGGTATATTGGGCTGAGATATATTCGACTGAAATATATTTGATTGAGGTATACTTGGTTGAGGTATATTGGGCTGAGATATACTCGGCTGAGGCATATTAGCTGGGAGCAGTGATAGGCCCAAATTATCTTGTGGTGAATGCTGTAAAGTACGACGTTAATCTTTACAACAGGATTCTAGAGATTGCGTACCTACAACAAGAAAGTACATGTTTGAACTCGTGTCTAAGCGGGAAACAACATGTTTTACTATGGAATCCTATGCATTTATTAGTTAGTCGTATTGAAGATTTGAGGAATGGAAAATTGACAGGGTCATTCATGAAAGCCGCACCAAGATCCTATTATGATTTTGTATTGTTAGCAAAATGTTATGTTGCTCGAAACCAAGGAAAGCAATGAATCGCCGTGTCAAACATTATACAGACCTCAGCCCTAATATAGTCACGACTTTCTGCTCTTCTCCCTATACTGCTAGAAGGATTCGCTGCAATCCACCGATCACTCGGTCTGATGTACTTTTCAGTGTGCACATTCTTTGGTGGCTTCAAAGCACCGGTTTTATCGATATTCCGACTTGTAATTGAGAGAACCAGAGGATCGTGACGTCCTCCTTTCACACTGCTTTCCCAGGTTCTTTTGTTTCTGTTAAAGCGTTTGACAAATCTAGCCACTGTCTCACAATCGTCATTGATGGGGGCTTGCATGGTAGGAATGCCCGGTATGTAGGGCTCAGGGCCCGTAAAATGGCGGGGGTTATGTCCACTAATGGGGCGCGTTTGGAAACAATATCTTGGTGACGGTCGTTGGTCCATTATCTGATGCTCAAATTTTAAATATTGATGTATGGTATGATAAAACCTGGAACGATGCAATAAGAACATGGTATGTTGGTGTTGCAAGATTGTAAGATATGACAATCGCTTATTTGAAACAGATTTGAGGAAGTGACTATGGAGACAGAAAAGGAAGTGACTTAGAGACGGGAAGTAATTTGCTGCTAATAGGGAAAGAGCAATTGAGAAGTGCAGTGTAGGATGGTTTATATTGCCTGCAAATTAAGTATCAGAACGCATTTCCCTGGGGAAAAGTCCATTGTTTGGTCCAAATCAGTCAGACTGCACTGGTTTGGCTGAAGTTTCAACCACTTTAATAAAGTGTGAGATCCATTCATGTTGAGTAGATAGCGTGAATCCTTGGGAGTTGCAAAACTTTTTCCAATGTCGTCAACTTGCTAACAGTCATGTGGTATCACTTGACCGTTCGTATAGATGCTTCTATAAATAGATCAAATTGCTTGAAAAGTCATCGCTAGTGTTTCTCCAAATCTTCGCAAAAGCATTGGGCTCCAGAATTTCTTATCCATACTCCATTTAAGACACCGGATCAAACCTAGAAGATCTACTCATCATCCTTCTCTGCTGGATTTTCACTATTAACCAGGGTGTCGGCAGTTTCCTCGCTCCCCTGCTCGGAAGCTCCCTCTCGCAACTCTCGCAACGCTCTCAATTTCTTCCTCGCATCCTTCACAGATCCTAGAATATCCATACCCAAGTCTCCCGTTCCAATGAGTTCTTTCTCTCCGGGTGGTGTCTCAAAACGAGGAGCAACTTCCGGAAACCCATTTTCATAACTATTCTCCAATTGCTCCAAATTCTTTTCCCAGGTCGGTGCATGCTCATCCCACCATTTGATATTGTCCTCTCGGATCTTCTCTCCAGCAATAATAATATACTGCGTGGCTACCATGACCCTGAAATCTGTATCTATTCCAGGCGTGTACTCGAATTGCTGCTCCAAAGCTTCAGGAATATCATAACCGGGGAATTTGCATGCCCTATCATCATGATCATCGAGATCCTCCGCAATACAGCGAGCATAGAATTTAGAGAGATTAATCCACTCAATACATCCCTGAGTATATTTATCTTGAGTTTTATGATCTAAATCGAACTCATCCACTGGCAATGTGTTAGCTCAAAGAACATTAAACGGGTGGTCGACGTACCATGTCTCGCATTCCACATATCGTGCTTTAGTTCCATATTAATGTCATAGTATATAGTGCCTTCATCGACCATCTACCACTCATCATGTCAATTTCATCTTCCGATCCATTTCAACCCTTGCCGATCGCTAATGGAGAGAACTTACCTTGCCATCCGGCTGCGTGATCGATCTGCTCGACATCTTCAAAAGCTCAACGATGAGCTGCAGCAACATCTCCTGCTTGTGATCTTCATATGGTATCAGTGCCGCTAGGTTGTATATCGTTTGAAATACAAAGTTAAGATGTCTTCTTGTAAGGGTGCCAAAGAGCGTGTAATTGTTTATTTGCTTGGCAGTTTCTGAAGCAGCATTCTCACTGTCAGAGAGGAGAAAGTTTTTCAGCATGTTCGCAACATCTGATACCATTTTCTCGCAGTTTGGTTTCGAAGCAAGTTCAGTGAGGAAAGTAAGCCATGGCTGCTGTGTTTCGATACTAGCAGCTTCAGTCAAGCTTGCGTTCTCAGTACTAGAAGTCATGCCGAGCAAAATATCAGTCGTTGATGGTGATAAAGTAATTTGATATAAATTGCAGAAAAATAGTTAATAAGTGTGTCGTATCGATGAGAATGCGGCAGTAAGAGAACATCGTAACTTTTATCAGACAGACTTTACCAGGTAATCGTCTGATCGAGTAACTGGATGATAGAGGTGACAGAAAAATGCAGGCGCGTGCATATCACCATGTGGCTGGAGCGATAAACAGGGGTGTGTTTATAAGCATCTTCCTCATCCTATTCCAAGCGCTTAATCTCGATGTACCATCTCTTCCCTTCTCAAAGCTGGATCATTTGCGAAATATGTATCAACAAATTTACATCCTGAGCCGAGCGGGAATGGCGTTACCGCTTGCGAGTACAACTCGAGGGGAACCGATATACCATCAAATCCATGAAAGCGACCAACAGTCAGCAACACGAAATGCACAGTCGAAAAGAAAGCACGGCGGTACCGGCATTTTGGTACGATGCCACCCACATCACGACAAATTGTTTGAACGTCCCTCCAATCATGCATGAAAAGTTTCTCATCAATGAAATGCTAAACAAGCGGCTGCCCCGCTCATGCAACCAGTAGTCACACGGCGGTACCGGTAGTTTGGTAAATACGATGACCGTGATGGAAGTAATTCCATCGCTGAAATACAATTGATCCTCACCAAATAATTACAATGATACAGGGATGTTGCGCAGTGCGCTTGATCTTGATGCTTTTTGGGTATTCCATCATATTCCAAAATCGCAAAAGCACTCAGCGGTACCGGTGTATTGGTAAAATAAGGGGGTCAAGCGATCGATTCTTGCTGTCTAGCTTCTAATCGTTAATGATTTCAACTTTTAGCTGAATTCTTCTGGGCTAATTTCGAAAATGCTGTTACATTATGGCATGGAAACGTCTAAAGCGTTTGCTGTGTTGAGCCATGAAACAAAATATACGGGCGGGACCTCGACATGGTGCATGAGCTGTAAGTCCCAGATTTGTCGCAACAGGGAAAGGAATAACTTGCCAGAACCTCTATTGTTGTTAGCAGTTCTCCGAGTACCTTTCCCCTCTAGGATGATGGTGTCAGGAGATGACTTTGGAACTGGATGATTCGCTGAGGGTAGCGTCGCTATCATGATGTTGGCGCCGACTTGTTGCCAGGTTCGTGTTGAACTTTTACTTACTGAAATACGCATTCGAGTGTACAAAAAGTGAAGATATAAGGAACAATGATACCTCACGTCCAAATCCAAACGCACAAATTTCCATCATCAGCCGGCTGACAACTTCACACTATCCATTAGCTATCCTTTCTCTTGTCGTCTAGAATCAATCTCCAGCTCCAAGCCTAAGCAAAGACGTCTACATCTCCCGCGAGTTTAAGTTATTAGACACTATTATCTCGCCCAAGATGGATCAGGGAAGAAGGAATTCTGACAACACCAAGGATCACCTAGTAAGTCAATAGACTTCAACTATAAGTCACACTCTCTGACCCTTCCCCTAGCAATACCACACACCGCGTGGTAACATCACACACAAAGTAGTAGTCGCCGAAATCAACAGAGCTCCGCCAGCTACACCAAGAAACTCTATAAACAACATGCCACACAGATGCATGAACAGAGAAGGCGATCGCCCAAGCCAATATCCACTTTTCGAAAGCCGAGAACTACCTCAGCGACGAATCAACCCAAACAGAACGGGACCAGTCCCTTTATACGAGTATCCGGTCACTACACCCGACAAGGCATCTTTCGATTACAGCCGACCATCTCGCGAGCAGCCAGCGGCGATCGCACCGCATGAACGAGCAATGATGCTCGAGCCGGAAAATAGGCCTAATGATGTAGGATTTATGAGGGGTATTACGGGTCCTGATAAAAAGATCGTGGGTGCTATTTATCATCCTGCTGGAGATTGTAGAGGCTTTGCTCGTGCGGAATTCGGACCTCTTGATCGTCAGGGAAGAGAACATAATCGGATGCTTCATGATAAAGCGCAGCATGCACCTCGATCGCCAACGTGGCCGACTAGACCATCCCGATAAATTTTGCCTATGGATTAGCGAGCCCCCGGAGGATAAATTGGGAGGCGGATGGTGTTGAAAAGGATTGAGGCAATGTATAAGAAAAAGGTGGTGGACTGAGTTTGAGGTTAAGAAACGGTGTGGTGTGGATTCGGACATGGAAATGGAAGATTCAAAGAGGGAGATTGGAGTATGTAGTAGATAGTAGATAGGAGTAATTTTGCATTTGTTTGGTTGATACTGTATGCTCGCTGTGTGGATTTTGCTTTCATCCTGATTCCTTTATCTTCTTGTTTGCAGAGAATCGGCTGTTTGATCTCAATCATGTTATTAGTTCAAAGAGCACTTACTATATAATCAAAACCAATAGAACAAAAACTTTATCCCATATCCCAAATATACCAATCAGACAAAAAATCCCAGATACACAGAAGTCATAAAATTATCATTAACATCTAATTTTCCAATCCCATCCATCCATCTCAAGATTAAGAAACAGCATTCCCGGAAAACGCATCCCTAATCTCCGTAATATTCTTATCCAACGCCAACAAAATACCAAGCAAAACTCTAGATTTCTGAGGATTTAAATATCCAGATGTGATACGTATAGCAGTCTCACTTTCGAATTCGGGCACTTCTCCATTTTGCACGCGTGTGCTTTGGATAATGGGGATGTTGAATCTATTGATTACATCTTCGATGGCATGGTCGAATGATGTACTTACGCTTCCTGTTCCTGAACCGGCGATCTTAATGGTAATGGTGGGTTAGATGGATATTTATTGTGAAGAGAGGAAGTAGAGGAACTTACAATAATGCCTTTAGCGCCACTGGAAACAGCGTTGTAGAGAGTATCATTTTGCATATCTTGGTATGAGAAGAGGATATCCACTCGAGGAATCTCCGTCACGTTCGAAATATCATATGCGATTTTCCCGGTAGGTTCAACGGGCGGATAGAAGAAATAAGGAGTATTTGAAATGAGTGCTCCTAAATTTCCCATCTCGACTGCTTTGAATGTATCCATTGTATTTGCGTTGGTCTTGGTAGCATAATATGCAGATACGATACGATCATTCAGAACAACCATAGCTCCACGACCAACAGCATCAGGATTAATACCTACAGATACGGCTTCGAGGAGATTGAAAGGACCGTCGGCCGAAATGGCCGTGGAGGGTCTCATGGATCCGACGATGATGATGGGTTTACCGCAGTTGATGGTAGCGTCCATGAAGAAGGCGGTTTCTTCTAGGGTGTCGGTACCATGGGTGATGACTGCACCGCTCATGGTATCATCTTTGCAAATTACTTCGTTTATTTCCTTTGACAGGTTGAGGAGAATGCTTGAAGTTATATCCGGGCTACCGACGTTGGAGATCTGAACACCGGCAACGTTGGCAATATCGAGAACTTCTGGGACTGCCTCAAGGAGGGTTAGAATGCCTACGGCACCTGGCGTGTATCCCGTTGTTGCTGTATTACTACTGCTAGAGCCTGCGATGGTACCACCTAAATTCTTAATTAGTATAGTTTTATCTGAAAAAATGGCCAGAGGGATAATATACCAGTTGCGAAAACAGTGATGTTCGGCAAAGTAGGATCCATCTGGGTGAAATTAAGTCCATTGGGATTAGTGAAAACATATGGATTTGTGGTATTGTCGCGCTGGTAAACGACTGGAGAAGCAGAGGAAAATGCTGCAAGCGCAGTGATGGAAAGAAAACGTGAGAACATGATGAAAGAGAGGATGGTGTTCTACTAGATATAGAAAGATGAAGAACCGAATACAGAAGAGAAGCATGATTCTTTATACTCATTGCCTGTATGCCTATCTATCTCACCGGGTAGACTTTGGTCTACTGACGCCAAGTACTTTAATAATAGTTTAGTGCATCATTACCAAACTGAGTTACCAAGCGTTTCCTTCATCGAACTAATCTTCAATGCCAATAAAATTATCAAATCAAGCTGGGATTTTTATCTAAGTAGTATTCGGCACAATACGAGATGACTCTTGGTCAGAGTGAAAAAGGTCTCCCAATATAAATCGTGGGGTTGGTTCTCGATGATCAAGGAAGATCATGTATTATAATATGATGTGGTGTGTGTCTGGGCGGAAAGGTAGATAGATAGCCTAGGGGTTAGCGGGGTGGAGAACCTTCATGGTTAGGGGAAAGCTAACAACTTATTCAACTGCCGAATAATAACCTTGCCTATCAAATCTGATCTGTCCCTAAATTTTCCGGCGCACGAATCAAGACACCATGACGCTGGATGTGGGGATATTTTATTCTCCTTCGACCATCGTGGAGTACCCATACGCTCATGCTGCCTGTTGCATTCTTTTTGGCTGTGTAATCGTTTGAACCCAAATCGAGCGGGAGTGGAGGAGGGGGGCGGAAAGCTATAAATCGGGACTTGGAGATGAAGTTACTCTGCCTGGGTTAACATCCAGATGATTTGTCTTTCAGCAAACCAATCTTATCCAAATCAGAAAGCATATCCGTCAATGGTGCCTTTCTGATATCAAAAAAGGCACGGATTGATGGGCTCATGCCACATGGGAACCCCAGAACGATAAGACAGTACATAGCTTGGCCATATCCTTATCAAAGACTCAATCAGTCTGTGGGATATTGAAATCTTCCACGATAACGGCGGAATCACAAGAATTGGTCAATGAAATAATCAGTTCGTCGTTGGACTAAAGGTGGTGGTAGAAGTGAAAAGTCGTTATCGCGTCAATAATAGGGAACCTGGTAGATAAGGTTACCAAATATCATTGCTAGGCACGGAGTAGCTGCCACATTGTGAGCTAATAGAAACTTGGAGTCAATTCATTCCATCATTCAAGGTTGATGCTGATATTGGCAAAGTAAAATGCCGGTCTCGCTCTTGTGGGAGACGAAGTGCTACAAACGGAGTTCTGATAAGGGATTACGTAATCATTGGTGGTAAACATCATCTTGCTTGCGCAGCACTTACCAATATTTTAGACACATTTAAGGATATGGCAGCGGATACATAAACTACTTTGAGCAAGCCGGACATGTATGAATGACGGAGTCTTATATGATCCTCTTCATTGAGGGGACCTCCTATCTCAGCGACCTTCTGGTTGTATATTATCATGCCGGTCCGAGTACCAAGAACTTTCAATGGTATTCAATGTTCTCGCTCAACTGGCGCAAAAAATCTGCGAAATGGTAGACTTTGCATCGACTTTGAGAGCTGGTAGATACAGCGTTTTCTTTATCGCTATTCTATGGGAGATGGATTCTTGAGGTTTTAAAAGACATCTATGCACACCTGGATAAAGGCCACTGGCTGCTTCTCCTCTTCCATGCTATAGTTGGCAAGCGCAAGAGATATAGTGTTCCTCGGGCTTCCAATGAGCAAGATGCTGTTCCATGGGGGTTGTTTTGAATGTTTCGTAGTTTTCAAATTTATCGAAGAATATATACAAGTGGCCATGTCTTTTATCTTTTATTGAAATGGAGTTTTTGGGAGGGATAAATTCTCTTGTTTATGACTTGGTACAGTATATGAGAAATTCGTCAAGTCTTTCAACGGTAGAAGTGATATGATGTTGATATGATTTTAACACTTCAGCAGTTGGTATCTGAAGAGGATCATAAGATTGCAATAGGTATGATATAATTTTGTGGAAATGTTGTGTTTATAACTTGTGAAGTGAAGAGTACGTATATCGCCTTTGATTGATTAAACTAACGTCTACACTGAGTCTATGACTATCTAAGACGGCTAGGAGCTTTGTAGGCTTCTAACAATAATAAATGGAGGGTAGCTAGCCTTATTCGACCGTAGCTAATACAGGTTGGGGAGATTGAAAGCCTCAATCTTCTAATGTTTGAATGGGGGAAGTGAAGACTAATACTAGGGAACCAAGCCCGCCTGTATATCGCCTCTCTATGTGCTATATTCCTCGTTTTTCAGATTTCAGTTTTGCTTCAAGATGGCATTGTACGTACTCAATTTTAAACTTCTTTAGTAGGTACTTATGGTGTAAGAAATTACGGTAAAAGGAATTGTCCATTCCAGTTCAACTCGTGAAAGCAGTGGGTGACATTATTCACCACGCGCAGAAAGTTGTTCTCCACTGCAGACGAAAATGGACAATTTCTTCCTACTTTTGAATTCTATGATCAAAGAAGAATAAAAATTCCTTGATGGAAAGATGTATGTCAGACTTTCAATCGTCACAAAGTGTTACATTCTAATGTGAATTACAAACATGATCAAAACCCAGATGATGGCCCTACAGGAGAATTTACCGTCTCACCCACAGTCTATTGCAAATTCTGTGGTTGAAGGTTTGAGGTATGTTTATGATGAATTTAACCATCAAAAATTGACAAATCCTGATGTTATCTAGTACGAGCATCAAGATTCTCACAGCGACCTGCATGGTGCCTTAGCCTCAATTTCGCCACCTGGACTCAGGTTCCGTTCGCACAAAAGAGCTGAGGTATATTCAAGATCAATTCCGTTGAAGAAGTCATGAAGTGTTAATATTTTTTAGACTTCGTTTGTTCAAGTCGAAGAAGTCTCACCATCAAGCCATGTTTCTACCACTTCTCTACCGAAGGAATCTGCTCCTGGCAAACAATCTCAAAATGAAATGTTCTCCCTCAGGAGATGAAAATTGTTGTCTTGAAAAATGTTCATGATCCATATGCTCTATACATTCTCTGGTGCAGAGATCAACTTCCTAATCACATTTCATGGGGACAAGATCCAGTGGTCCCTGGAAAGACATCCACAAAGGTCATATTCATTGCGAAAACCACTTTGTTGATTAATGATAGAGGAACTGCCTATGCTCATCTCATCAAACAGATCCAATCCAAAACTGAAGATGTTAATATCATCATGTTCTATGCATGCCGGTTGGTTACAGCTCAGTTACTGTTTGAATGAGTCAACCTACTTTTCAAAGCCTGCCAGATCATCCTTTTTCGTTGTTCCTCTTTCGGCTAAAAGCATTGGTCCTCTGCATCATATGAGTATTAAGATGTTGTATTGTGGATACGGTAGGTGCAAAGTTGATCGATACAAACAGTATCAAACAATATTGGGTTTCTTGAGACCAGAAAGAGCATCAGATTGAATTGATTGATTCTCTAGCTAAGCAGTTAAGCTGCGAGTATATATTCAAAAAAAATGAAGGAATAAGGTTAGGTATTCGCCCTTCGGAATTAAAGTGCTTTGAAATCAAAATATTGAAAGCAAACAAACAGTATACCAAAAAGGAAAGAATGAATTAAAAGTTGAGTTTTGTTTGCTCCTTATGCATATGCTGCCCAGATCCCAGGAGGTCAACAAACAAAGATACACATCCAAAGCTTTCATCCACTATCAGGATGAAAATGCATTCGCTGACGTTGAAGCTAACATCGTCTTCCAATTCGGCATTCCTCTGGGGTTATTTGATCTTGCCAAAGATGTCAACGTAAATCAAATCGACCTCGAGCCTACTCCTGATAGCGCAATGAAAACCAATTCCTCAACAAAGCTTCCACTCTCAATGGTCATTATCAGACAGCATTCAAAAACTGATTTCACAGACTTACTAGCATCACTGAGGTTCATATTGGTCCCGGAAACCTAACCAGATGTGATGATTATGATATATTTCTCCTATCTCTTTTTGCTTTCGTTAAAGCCTCTAAAAAGGAATTCAACGTACTACTCCACAGTACCTTTCGTGTCGATACAATGGCGTTCTCACAGAGTATCGTGAAAATCTCTCTCTGAAATATACATCTACAAAACCTAGGGATCATTTAATCAAATCTGCAGAAGGAGATGAACTGTTAGTCTTATAGTCTCAAACATCATTCCCTCACGAAGGCAATGAGGTAAGATCCGCACACATTCTTTCTTTAACTAACTTGATCACCAATTTGACAATTATCAGCGCTTCCAAATTGATCGCTTTTTCCCATTCGAGCAGTCTGCTGGAGAGGATCAACATTCAAAGAAAGATACTACCTCCAACAAGCGCCTCGCATGGTTGTCTTCGGTTCAATGATCGTTGCTAGTCAAACTCTTCTGGTCAACAGACGACTCATTAGTCTTTTGGATTACTATGGGCTCGCCTTCGTACCTGGATTCGCAGAAATGAACACGAATGACCAACGCGCATTAGCTGAGTCTGTCCGAGCACGATACCTTGACCTTGATTGCAGCCTGGACACATGTGACAAATCGCATGTATTATGGGTATGCTTATGCAAGCGTACCAATCGACCCGTTCATGATGCTTTGACAATCTACGTCATATCCTTAGAAGAGATCTCACGAATCTATCAGCTTGCGAATTATATCTACCATCTGTCAACAGAGGTACCACTTTTCAGAAATGACCCTAAACAACGTTTGACAGACCTAGTTTAAATAAGTGGTGGTATTCACGAGTCTTTTCTCATAGAATTTCTATTTTGTTTTGTTTTCAAGATTCGTTTACCAGAACTTAGCCGCCCTCTGCTTTTCATTAATCTCTACATTTCCTATGTAACCACAATCATAAAGAGAGTTAAATCCTAAAATGTAGACGAAATTTTCACGCCTTGCTCTACCTTTTGGTGAAATGATGTGAATATAAAATCACAATCATCACTCCTTACCTTCCTCCAACTGACGTCAATACCTGACAGACAATGCTAAGGCTAAGCATAACCCTAATACCAAATCCCTCTCAATAAAGATCTCAAAGCTGTCTCCTATCCAAAGGATCATCCGCTCGTGGAAACACCCCTGAACCCATGGGAAATCCACCCCATGGTTCCAAACCTTCCATTCTTCAAGCCAATACGAATCAATATTACTACAATTCGCTCATAAAAACATCCCATCCCCACCTCCAAAGCTGCCCAGCTTTTCCTCCCGCCCCTTCAGCGAAGCTATTAATTTCATCTCAGGAAACTTGTTGGCCATCTCTCGTACAATCTCACATCCATCTATATAACTAACTGACGGTCTCAAATGCTGGATAAGGTGTCTAGTGAAGAAAGATTGGTGGAATTACGGCAGTGAGTTACCATGGTTATTGCTGGTAGATGGATGTTGGCGCCTGGTTGCTATGTTGTTATTTTTGATTCTCCTTCTTAAACAGTCGTTATTTGTCTATTCTTAAACCGTTTTCTGCTGGTTGGTTGTTCTTAACTCCCGATTTTACCTTACCTCCTATGTCCTTCCATGACCATATAGTGGTAACTGCTATAGCATATCATACTACAAACGTGTGAGACTGCTTTCTCTCCACAATAAGTCACAACAATTAAGGGTACCGATGCAGGTAAATCTTTCCATATCCAATACCGATACAAAAGAATATCTGCTGAAGCTTCAAAATAGTGATATAACTGGGGTGAGATCATTTATCTCTGGCAGTCAGATGGAGTAATGCGGTTAACCTATGTTACAGAATCCAAACTTGCTTCAGGAACTGATACCGAAAAAGATAGCAATAATCGTTCTTCAAATCTCGAAACTTGGAATCCTCATTAAAATCACACATTGTCAAGATGATGACCGCGCCAGCTAATTCTATCCCTAGTGCCCGCTTGAACTTGCACCTCCTTGTAAGGCTTCCTTGAATTATCTGAAGCACAAACGTTTGAACGAGGGCGTCAACAACCTTGATCAGTTCCATGTACAATTTCATCGTTCTGTTAACCGGATCTTCATCCAGGATACTAGGAAGATGTCGGATATTGTAATTATACCCAGATTTTGAGATATCCTCCTGGCGGGTATTCGAAATGATCAAACTCCCGAAACCATTTCCGCGAAAATGTCAATTTTGACCGAAATTCAAGTGTTCTGCAAAAGGAGAATTGTTTCATATCGTACGGGGAAGTATTCAATTTCATTTCATCATTCGTCTGTACTTTTTTTATTTCAAGGTTTCAAATGCTGGTTTTCCATCATTCTTGGCGGGATCTTTCTCAGCCAAGGTTATCGGTTATCATTTCCCAAAACATTGAATGTTTCAGAATTTATTAGATTGGCACATAGAGGGGTTCTTTTCATCCAGCAAAATCATGGGATGAAGAATTCTCTGTTCGTGGGTTGATCTGTGCCCGATTCAGGTACAAAACGTAAATGCTTGATCATTGATGCTTGTGTGTCTATGGAAGCATGTCATGATGCTAAATCTTTAAACTTAAAGTTTGACAGGATATCGGGTCGTTAGCTTCATTTTTCTATTGTTTAAGTGATTCCATGGAATTCTTCTCCTGCCTCCCACTTCAAGATTTTCAACTTGCCAGTATTAAGATAACGTTATGGGTATGTCGAATATATGCTCGATCAGCAGTCTCAAGCCAAGTCGATAGTTAGACCTTTTGTGGATAAAGCTCATCCTTTTCACACAAAAATATATTTCATCTAAAGTGTGTTTCTTTTACCGCTTGATCTAGGCTCCGTGTTTCCAGAGATGCCCTCGTCTTCCTTCTCCACTGTGTAAGAGACTCACGACCGTTCAAGGGGCCCCGATGCTATCTTTCCGTGTTCCTCTGATATTCCCTGACTATAGTGGCATTGGCGGCGGTTGTCTGATGTCTTTTGAAGTTGTTAGCGATACTTAAGTTTGTATAAGACGAGAAGGAATTCCTTCGATTTTACTCTTCATTCAATTCATTTCTCATCTTCCCAATACAGTAGGCTGTGCCTCTTCACTTCAATCACCTTTTTTATTTTCATTGGATTATTGAAAACCATTTTTTCTATAAAACAATACTTTACCTTGCCTTAGGCCATCATCTCATTTTCCACAAATTATCATCATGTACACTCCATCTATTCTCGTTGGCCTCCTCGCCCTCAGTCCCCTTGTGGTCGCTCACGGGAAGATTGCCGTTCTTACAGGAGACCTTGGCGGAAACGGTACTGCTTTGGGAATCAAAGGAGCTGTTGTCCCAGGTGCAGGACCAAATTCAAAAACAGAGATTGATACTACTGTCTTCAACATTGGCAATAACAACTGTGGGCGAACCGAGGTAATCATAGCTTCCACTTCGTGTATTGGCTTTTGACTGACAGTTCGTAGGCTGGGGGAAGAAATCAAGCAGAGACTGGTGTCACCAAGGCGATGGCGCTTTCGGGCAGCACACTTCCACAAATCAGTACCGATAATCCTTCTATCTCGGGGACATTCCACATAGTAACTTCTGATGGTGCGGGTGTATGTATCACTTCTTCTCTTTCATCCATAAATCACAAACGCTAACTTGCGAAACAGCCTCTCACGGCCATGGTCGACCCCACTGGAAAGGGTGATTTCTCCCAAGCCGTCAAGGCCGAGATTACTACCCAAATTCCAGGAGTGAATGGCAATATCAGAAAGAGCAAACAAACAAGATGGAACCGAGTTTTGAGAAGTCTTGGTTTGTCAAAGAGAGCCACTAATATCAATGAGAACTTCGTAAGTAATATCCACTCATCCATTGCCCAATATTTGCTAATCAATTCTATAGCCTTTCAGTGTAGCCATTCCGGCTGGAACAACTTGTACCGGCACAATAGCAGGCCAGTCCAACGTCTGTATGGTTAAAATTGTGAACCCGTCAAATGCAGGACCTTTCGGTGGATGCGTTGCTGTTCAGCAATCAACAGGGACGAACAGCACAGCTGCCAGTGGGAAAAAGGTAAAGCCTGTAAAGTTCTCTGTTTAAATTTCAATTGAGATGGACCAAAAATTCGCTGTCTTATCAAGATCAGCATCTTTGGAAGAAATCGGTAGTGGAGCTGGCTCTACCCCGGATTAGTCAGCTTAAGTTTGGGGGCGGAAGCGGGGGATGTCTCATTAAGGTTGTACAGATCAGATGAGGAATCTTACATATATACGGAGTATGAATCGATGTGTCAATGGAATGATCTTTCTCTACTTTTGTGATCTAGATACGGGAGAAGAGCTATGTCGTGATTTAAGCCATCAATCATTCATGCAGCGAACCTTTCTTGTACTCCCAATAGCAATAGAGGGAGTTTTACCGAACAGGGTTATTAACTGGTGTCGATAGTGATAAACAGTGGTGGATCCCTGGACGTTGTAACGTACGGTCGTGAGTACCATTCAAGCGAGATCACTGGAAATGCAATCACAAAATGTAGATATCCGTCCGGAGTTCACCAAAAGGATATAGTATATGTTTATCTAAGGACATTTCAGATTCAATGGATCCGAAGTAATGTATCACTCAATCTGATATAGATATAAACTTCCGCGGCATTTGTCAATCCATCAAGTAAGAATCTTGATTTCAAATACGTAACCAGCAATTCATCACGTGCAAAGCTATGATGAAGCTATTACGAGAAGCGACAAGATAACAATGACAATCCCTCTTGCATGGTCAGATAAGAATTCTTCTACTCATTCGACACTCATTTTCCATCCAACTTCACATTGACCAACGAATTTGCTCGATTTCCTTTCGTGTCTATCTATGGATGTCGATGATGCTTCAATATCTTTTTACCAGCTTCCTCTTGCATTTTGGCGTCAAATGAACCTGCAAGATGCCTCAGCGGCATCCTCCCGTCTCCGTGTTTCATTGCTCGTATATCTCTGGTTTGCAACCTTTGACAAATCTATTCATTGATAGATTTGATATCCTCGCCGTTTTTACAGTTCATAGATGCAGTACTGTACTTCTTACATTCGTTAATTTGTCAGTGGTAATCATGTACCTGCATGCTGCGCAGGTCGATTTGTACTCCGTTTTTTCCTTGCCTTACCTCTCATCCGGGTGTCTTGTCGTTGTATGTTTCATTTATCAGTGGAAATCCTGATATCAATTATGTTTAATGATATTCTAATACTCACACTAAATAGGCAAGTGATATTCAGAAGGTATTTTATCCACCTTTTCGTATTTTATACTTTCCATTGCAATATATGAGCAGTATATTGCCTCTATCTCTTGCTTTACTTTATAAATACATTGACACCACATCTGGTGGCTATACATCATGAACAATCAAAACGACTTCAAGTCATCATGGCTTCCAAAAGTCTTTAAACATTCAGCCAATACCTCACCAACGTCCACTTCTCCAAACGAACAATCTTTACTCCTTCCCCAATCAACCAATGAAGGAGAAACGTACGAAATCGAAGAAGATGATACCACCCCAGCTAAAAGATGGATTTCCGAGTTCCTCCTCTTATTGCGAGGTTCCATTCCTGTTATCCTCGCATATGCATTGCAGAATTCTCTTCAAACAATATCAGTCCTGATAGTTGGACGACTAAGTCCTGAAGCTCTAGCAACTGCGGCTTTTAGTTACATGTTTGCCATGTCTACAGCATGGCTTATCGCACTTGGTGGAAGTACTGCTCTAGATACATTGGCATCATCATCATTTACTGGAAGCAAGAATCCACACGATTTGGGAATATTGTTACAGAGGGGTTTCTTGATTCTCACGGCTTTTTATATACCAGTTGCTATATTATGGGCTTGTTCTGCACCGGTCTTTAGATTTTTGGGACAGGAAGAATATATTTGTTTGGATAGTGCTAGGTTTTTGACGACGCTGATTCCAGGTGGATTGGGATATATTTACTTCGAAGCTATGAAGAAGTATTTACAAGCGCAAGGTACTTACTAATCTCATCCTTTCTCTTTTGCATGAAGTGAGATCTAACTCAGCCGTATAGAAATCATGCGTCCAGGCACCTACGTTCTTCTCATAACCTCGCCTATCTCCGCTGGCCTGAATTATCTCTTCATCCATACACTCGACCTCGGACTTATCGGCGCCCCTCTTGCCACAGGTCTCTCCTATTGGCTCTCTTTCCTTCTCTTAGTCCTCTACTCCCATTTCATAACTGGACATGAATGCTGGGGCGGCTTCACTACAAAATCCCTTCATAATCTAGGGACATTTTCTCGTCTTGCTCTCCTAGGCATCATCCACGTCGGTACCGAATGGTGGGCCTTTGAAATAGTTGCCTTGGCTGCCGGTAGATTAGGTACTATTCCATTAGCTGCTCAAAGTGTCATAATGACTACAGATCAAGTGATGAATACGATACCCTTCGGAATTGGTGTGGCAGCTAGCTCACGAGTTGGCAACTTGCTAGGAGCGAGAAATGCAAAAGGAGCAGCTAGAGCTGCAAATGTCGCTGCTTGGTTGAGTATGGTAATGGGACTAGTAGTTTTAATCATCCTGATGAGTGTAAAAAAGTTCTATGCGAGAATTTTTAATGATGATATAAGAGTCATTAAATTAACAGCAGATGTCATGCCATATGTAGCATTATTCCAAATAGCAGATGGATTGAATGGGAGTTGTGGAGGTAGTCTAAGAGGAATGGGTAGACAACATGTTGGTGCGGCAGTTAATTT
>NW_001820830.1:289117-296018 GCF_000146945.2 Sclerotinia sclerotiorum 1980 UF-70
TTTATATTGTGGGGGCTTTGGAATGGGTGATTGTCGTTGGGGAGTGATTGGGAGGGGGAGGTTAAGAGGGCGTTTGGTAGGATGGATGTTGCTGAGAGGGTTGAGGTGGGTGGTGGGGAATTAATAGGTGCGAGGGGGGATGGTAATGGTGTTTTGGCTGTTTGAGAGAAAAGGAGTAATGTAATAAGTTTGCGGAGAATATGGTGTGTTTTGTTAGAATAGGCTGTAATGTAAGACTTATATATCATATCACTCTCTGAGTATCTCTTGAGATATAGATATTCCCGGGCTGTCTCATAACAGATTTATTCCTCATTAGATACTAACTGAATATCATTAAATTCCATATATCATGTGGCTAATAGATGCTCTAAAAATTCAATACCTGAAAATCTCTAACTCTATCCAACCAACTATTTAAAACTAAATAGATTAAATTACAAAGAATCAACTTCCTATTATTTTATATAAAATTATAAAATATAAAAAAAAAAAGTGAAATCATATATAAAATAATTCCTACAAAATTAATTTTTGAATCAATTATTAATATTAATTTTTATATTTTTAATTTCTTGATGTTACGAGGTTTGCCGTCTAGATCACGTGGAAGTGCTTTAGGCTCTCGAAGTGGTTTATAACTAGGCGTCAAACCTCGTAACACTTTGAGCACCATTACTGCTTCAAGTACCGACTCGATAGTAACGACAACATGTCTTCCACGACACCACAGCCTAGCAACCCCGCTACGACCAGCCAGGTCACCCCCAAAAGTATTGACAAGGACTGAGACATCGCCATGGGAGGTATCGAAGACCTCAAGGAGATTACCGTCACCGAAACTCTTAAAGTCGCCCTACCAGACCGATTCACAGGCAACCGACAAGAGCTAGAAACCTTCTTGCTCCAACTTGAGATCTACTTCCAATTCAATCAAGATAAGTTCAACCATGACGCCGACAAAAGCGTCTGGGCTGCCTCCTACCTCAGAGGAGAAGCCGTCAAGTGGATCCAATCATATCTCAAGGATTACTTCACCAACTTAAGCGAGCCTAAGAAGCGAATGTACCCAACTCAAACCATCTTTGGGAGATTCGAAGGTTTTAAGAAAGAAATACGAAAAGTATTCGGGAACATAAATGAATTATGTAACGCTGAGTCCAAGATCTATAGCCTCAAGCAAACAAGATCAGCAGTTAAGTACGCTGTGGAACTCAGGAGGTATATAAGTACCACTAGATGGGAAGAAAACGCGACAATAAGCCATTACCGGAAAGGACTCAAACCTGTAATCAAGTTAGAACTGGATCGCAATTGTATTTGAAAAGATCTAAACGAGTTAATTGAGGAATCTATTAAGGCAGATGAGATGCTCTACGAGTATCAGAAGGAACGCTGATCTTCCAAATTTTATGGAAACCGAGATTATGGTAAATACTACAAGAATAAAGGAAGACCTCGAGAAAACAGACAATTCTACGGAGAATCAATACAATTAGATGCAACGTTTAAGAACAAACTATTTAAGGAAGAGGTAGAATGCAGATGCAAGGACAAGCTATGCTTCGAATGTGGCAAACCAGGCCATCGGGCTAGGGATTGCTGAAGCAAGAGATCATCAGGAGGAGGTTATCACAAGAAATTCGGCAAAGGTCAACTCAATGCTACATTTGTACCCCAACTATGCGCTTCAAATCCAATCGAAGACGATAGTTACGAATATGAAGAACGTCAAAAGGAAATTGACGCAATGCTACGAGACCAGGAAGGGTTGAACGCCATAGACCGATACGAGTTGGAGCGTCTCCGAACCCCTTCACCTCCCCTTATCAAGGAAGACCCGAAAGAAATACCGTCGGTAGAACACGCGACGATGAGCTGGATAGTTTGCTACGATGAATCCTGCAGAGTTCACCTATCAGATAAGGAAGCCACAGGATGGTTTCCCCAAAGAAAAGCAAAAGGACCCTACAAGAAGGGAAGGTCAGAAAAAATATCGTCACATGGTCATTTAAATGGTCAGTTACACAAAATTGACCAAATTGACCAAATTGACCACAACAAGGTTTTAGGTCAAGGACAGTTAAATATCGCAGGACAGGCAGGACAGATTTACTGCAATGCGAAGATAAATGGACGAGTAATCCGGGCCATGATTGACTCAGGAGCTACGGGAAATTTTATTGCACCAAAAACGGCGAAGTACTTGGGAGTGCAACTCCAGACGAAACAAACCCCATATCAATTGCAGCTGGTTGATGGACAACTAGCCGGATTGGACGGAAAGATTTCACAGGAAACACGCTCAGTACAGATGATCATAGATCAACACAAGGAGATCATCCAGTTCGACGTCGTCCCATTAGGAAATCAATCAATCATCCTAGGGATTCCATGGTTAAAAGCACACAACCCCCAGATTGACTGGTTGTGGGAAACTGTAACATTTTCAAACAAGAGCGATCAACGAGATACGCTAGAGCCTGCGAGGCTGAACACACGCGGTGGAGAACTGAAGGCGAACAGCACCACTAACGTAGGACACCCAGTCCAGGGTTCTCCATTAACGGCGAAGGAAGGTGAACCTCCCATACAAATGAAGAATAAGCAGAAGAAGCTGCTTGAAACCACCCCTGTAGAGAAACAGGACGAGACGCCAATACCGGTACAGTACCAGAAGTACAAGAAACTATTCGAAGAAAGAAAAGGCCATGACGCTTTACCAGAACATAAGCCATGGGATCACGAGATAGTATTGGAGGAAGGCAAGATGCCTCCATTTGGACCAATCTATCCAATGTCAGCCTCTGATCTAGGGACGCTTAGGGATTACATTGGCGACGCACTAGAAAAGGGATGGATCAGAGAATCCACCTCACAGGCAGCTAGCCCTGTGTTATTTATACCAAAGAAGGATGGTACTAGGAGACTTTGCGTAGACTACCGCAAGCTCAATGATATAACGATCAAAGATCGGTATCTACTTCCATTAGCTACGGAATTGAGGGATCGATTGGTAAAAGCCAAGATTTTCTCCAAGTTTGATCTACGAAACGGATTTCACCTCATCAGAATGAAGGAAGGTGAAGAATGGAAAACAGTATTCAGGACTCGATACGGATTATACAAGTATCAGGTTATGCCATTTGGATTGACAAACGCACCAGCAATATGTATGCGTTTGGTCAACAACGTTTTACGGAAATATCTAGATATCTGCTGTATATGCTATCTAGACGATATCTTAGTGTTCTCAGAAACAGAGGAACAACACATCAAGGACATCCACAAGGTCCTACAACACTTGGAGGAAGCCGACCTCCAATGCAAACCTAGCAAGTGTGAATTTAACGTCACAGAAACAGAATTCCTAGGCTATACCATATTCTCCGGAGGTCTCAAGATGAGTCCTAACAAGGTAAAAGCAGTTATGGAATGGGAATCCCCAATCAGTGTGAAGGAAGTACAGTCCTTTCTGGGGTTCGCCAACTTTTACCGACGATTCATCAAGAACTATTCAAAGATAGCGCTCCATGACGAAATCACAAGAAGAGTCAAGGGGAATTCTGATGACGGAAACAGCACAAGCAGCTTTTGAATGTCTCAAGGAAGCATTCGCGGGAGAACCAGTTCTCAAGGCATTTGACCCGGAATTACCAATAATCGTGAAAACAGACTCCTCAGACTACGCAATAGGAGCAGTATTGAGCCAACCCGGCTCGAATGAGAAATAACAACCAGTCGCTTACCATCCACACAAGCTATCGCTAGCCGAACTAAACTACGAAATATACGACAAAGAATTGCTAGCGATAGTAGATGCTTTTAGAGAATGAAAAGTGTACTTGAAGAGATCAAAATACACGGTGCAGGTGTATACGGATCATAAGAACTTGTATTGGGTTTATTGAGACCAGAAAGAGCATCCGATTGAATTGATTCTCTAGCTAAGCAGTTAAGCTGCGAGTATATATTCAAAAAAATGAAGGAATAAGGTTAGGTATTCGG
This sequence comes from Sclerotinia sclerotiorum 1980 UF-70, assembly GCF_000146945.2. Classification (NCBI taxonomy): domain Eukaryota; kingdom Fungi; phylum Ascomycota; class Leotiomycetes; order Helotiales; family Sclerotiniaceae; genus Sclerotinia; species Sclerotinia sclerotiorum. The sequence goes on from NW_001820830.1 coordinate 293,126, forward strand.
CCTTCGGAATTAAAGTGCTTTGAAATCAAAATATTGAAAGCAAACAAACAGTATACCAAAAAGGAAAGAATGAATTAAAAGTTGAGTTTTGTTTGCTCCTTATATGCATCATGCAATATATATGCATATGCTGCCCAGATCCCAGGAGGTCAACAACTTGGTTTACTTCACCACAACAAAGGAATTGAATCGACGACAGATCCGATGATCGGAAACCATGGCCACCTACAACTTCAGAATTTCATATGTCAAAGGAAACGAAAATGCTAGAGCAAATGCTCTCAACCGAAAACCAAAATACTTACAAAACAAAACACACGAATCACACACAATATTGAAACAGGACAACGACGCTTTAGTTCACAATAAACCACAACTTGCTGCTACTTCAGGAGTAAATTATGATACTATCAAAGATATCATAAAGACAGAATACTCAACGGATGCTACAGCCAAGAAAATCCTAGCTATCCCAGACAATCCAGAAAGAGGATTCACTATCGAAGATGGATTCATCCATTTTCATGACAAGCTTTACATACCCTCCAATCTAGCTAAGGATTACGTCACGGAGCAACATGAGCTTCCAGCTCACGGGCATCAAGGTATTATAAGAACCTTTGCTAGAATAAGGAGAGAAGTGTACTTTCCAAAGATGAGGACTATAGCTGAGAACGTAGTTGGGAACTGCGATATCTGTATAAGAAATAAAGCCGCCCAGTATGCACCTTATGGCCAGCTCAAAACCCCCGAACTACCTACTCAACTATGGAAGTCCATTGCTTGGGATTTTGTAGTAAAACTACCATTATCCAAAGACCCAGTCACCCAGAAGGAGTACGACTCCATCCTGGTGGTGACGGACAGACTAACCAAGTTTGCTCACATGATACCATTCTGTGAAACTTGGACGGCAGATGGCCTTGCTTATATATTCATGCGGAATATAGTTAGCATACACGGTGTACCAGATGAGATCATCTCAGATAGGGACAAGCTATTCACATCGAAATTTTGGTCTACCCTTATGGCATTGCTTGGAATCAAGAGAAAGCTCTCGACAGCCTTTCACCCATAAACAGATGGCCAAACGTAACGATTAAACCAAACGATGGAAACCTATCTTCGCTGCTACATTAATTACAAACAAGACAATTGGGTTAAACTATTGCCCTTGGCACAATTCGCATACAATACATCAGAAACAGAAATCACAAAGGTGACGCCAGCTTATGCTAACTTTGGGTTCAATCCACTAGCATATAAATCATCATTACCACAAGATGCGAATGTAGACGAAGTCATAAAAGATATCACGGAAATCAAGGAACTACAAGAACAACTTTCCTTGGATTTACGGTTCATCGCTTTAAGAACAGCGTCGTACTATAACGAATCACGTAGTATGGGACCTACTCTTAAAGAGAGGGATAAAGTTTATTTCATTCGAAGAAACATACAGACAAAGCGACCAAGCGATAAACTAGACCATAAGAAACTAGGACCATTCAAAATCGACAAGGTAGTTGGACCAGTCAACTACAGACTAAAACTACCATACACCATAAATATTCACCCAGTATTCCATATATCCTTGCTCGAACCAGCACCACCAGGAGCGCCCGATGCACCCGTAACAGAAATCGAACCAGTCAACCCAAACGCCATATACGATATCGAAACAATACTAGATTGTAAATACATCAGAGGCAAGATCAAATATCTGATCAAATGGTTGGATTACCCACATTCAGAGAACACTTGGGAGCTTAAGAAAGATCTTAGCTGCCCCGAGAAGTTGGAGGCGTTCCACCAACGATATCCGGATCTACCCAAAAAGGATCCAAAGGACCTAAGAGGAAGGGTCGAAAGTATCCAAAACGCCTGAATTAGCATCGGCAGGCGCCGACGACCCCGGATTCGACTTCTCTCTCTCTATACGCTCTTTCTCCAATCTCTCTTCCTCCGCTTCAAACTCCTCCAAAGCCTCGATCGTACGAAGATCATGTTGAAGCATCTTCCCTGCCTTTTCACGAAGAACCCTTTGTTGTTTCCGCAAACGAAGAATCTTAGCCACAGCTTCTTGAGAAACCTGCACGGCTGCCTCTTCTTCACGACGCAACCTATCTTCCTCAGAAGACACACGAGACCAATCGCCTGCGGAATGACCATATACATCGCAACGGCCGCTACCCACACTCTTTACGCATTCTCCATAACGAGTGGCATTCGGAAGCACTCGACACTCCAGATTCTTTTCAAAACAACGACTACACCTGAAAGACATGATCACACCCTTTTCCTTGGTTCCAGAATAAATATTTTGACGACTAGCAACGGATCGCGAAGAACGAATGACGCTCATATTGAACAAAAATTATTGAAGAGTCAAATCGTATAAGGAAAATACCCTGCTAATATAACGCTTGGGACAAGCGCTAAGCAAGAGAGGGGATAGTGTGTGTGTGTTATTATTTAACGGCCAGAGGCCGGGGGGCGAAGCCCCCCCATTCTCATGACATCCCCTGTTGGGGCAAAGGCCGCCAGGGAGTTACTCCTGGGCTGTGAATAGCTATGTACATATAACTATATCTAAAGATTGTAGTGATTCCTAGGCGCATTTCCGTAGCTGCCGTGATCTCAGTTAGATGTCAAAACTTCCCCTTAGTGGGGAGTTTGCGTAGTACGAAAGTCTGCCAAGCCGCAGCCGGTCCGCCTAAACCCCGTGACCTTCTTAGTGCTTCCACAGATATTTTTTTTTTTTGAAAATCTAAAGAAAATTTACAAAGGAAATTTTACAAAGGAAACAATAAATTTATCTGTTAATTTGTTAGCCTGCAGGGTTATCGTTATCCCTCGGGGTTTCGTGATCTTGTATGGGGCCTTCCGGGCC
>NW_001820830.1:296403-300115 GCF_000146945.2 Sclerotinia sclerotiorum 1980 UF-70
TTTCTCTCCTAAGTCCTGCATATGAGTAGGCTCCTTCGGTGATGCGGGAGTGCTGCTCCTGCTTTGGCTGCTTTGTCTGCTGCCTCGTTTCCTGCCACATCTTTATGTCCTGGAATCCATCGGATGTGCACTGTGCCATTGGGCCAACCTGATGCCGTTCGTCGGAAGGATGAGAAGATCTCTTGCGAGGATCCTGTGGTGTTTGAGAGTAGCCTGATTGCTACCTCGGTATTGTCAAGGCAGATCTATATGTCCGCTGCTGTACCTGCTTCTAACGAGGTTGTTGCCGCTCTGAGGCCCTCAAATGCTGCTACCGCTTCTGTATCATAAACCTCCTTGTTTTTCCCCAATGCCGAGCTCCCTTCGCAGATCTTACGGTTGTTCTGATAGCCGACAAAACCGCTTCCAGTGCTGCCGTTTGCGTGTTTCGATCCGTCTGAGAAGATTACGATGTCTTTGCAGGGGAGTAGGTTGTAGAACTCATTGAAGTCGGTCGCTGCTTCGTCTTTGGAACGGCCTATAGGGCCGTGTATGCGTTGCAGGATTTCTTCCCTCGTTTCGGGGTCGAGCCACTTAGGGGCCGCCAGGGGGTTGATCCGTTCCGACGGCGGGAGTGAGAGGATACGCCTAGCGTATCGTGTTTTAAAGCGGTTTGGGCTCTCTTGGATCCACTCTGCTCTCCACGTAAGGGGGTGGTAAGGATCTAGCCTTCTGGTTCTGACTGCCGCTGTGCGGGCCATGTTGTCGAGTTCAATCTCAGGAGGTCTGAGTCCCGTTTCTTGGTAGAGGGTTGCTGTGTTCGTTGTACTCCAGACCGGTAGTATTGCTCTGGCACACTCTAAGGTGAGTCTGTTGAGGAAATTGATATGATTGTCGACTCCATTGTTGGTGCTGTGGTCGTTGCCTGGGCGTGATCGGCCTGGCCACCATGTCTCGGCGCCGTAATACGCTTTCTTGAGTACGCAGGCTTCAGCTGCTTGTCGAAGTAGGTTGGCTGGGACTCCTCTTGTCGTGTTTCCAAGAGACTTGAGGGCCTTGGCCATTATCAATGCTTTAGCAGTGAGCTCTCTCACATGCCATTTGAAGGACAACTTTTTGTCAAAGAGGATGCCAAGCCACCGAAGGTAGGGCTTCCCATTGTTGAGTTCCTTGATTACACAGTCTTCTATGGTGACCGTTGGGGTTGAGTTGGGATCCTTGTCTGACTTATGCTTGGAGAAATGGATCAATTCGGACTTGCCGGGGTCGAAGGTGATGCCTTCCGATGTGCCCCAATTTACAATCTCGTCAACTGTGGATGTGATTCGCTCGGCGTTATCGGCCAGGGATTTCGAGGCGGCTAGTATAGCTACGTCGTCCGCGTATCCGAACTTGACCGTGTCTTGCCCCATCCTAAAGATTGGAGCTATGTAAAGCATGAAGAGGATTGGCGAGATGGGGGAACCTTGGGGGAGCCCGCACTCAATGCTCGTTGTGGGGCCAGTGACCCCGTCTAGTCGCACCTGGACCGACCTTCCGGTCGAAAAGGAAATGATCCATTTGATCAAGTTGTGGGGCCATCCTTGTTCTCGGAGTCTCCGGATTAGCCGGCCTGGGAGGACAGCATCGAAAGCTCCTTTGATGTCTAAGGTTAGGAGCGAGGCTGACTCCCTGGAGTTAAGTGCCTGCTCGACGTCGTGGGTGAGGCAGGTTGTGAGGTCTACGGCTGACCGAAGGGGAAGGGCCCCAAACTGTTGAGAGGCTAGTACTAAATGGGTGACCGATGTCCAGGACATTTGTCTGGCGATGAGGCGTTCAAGACCTTTACCCAGTACGGATAGGAGGGCTATAGGTCTGTAGGATCTCAGGGATGAGAGGTCAGCCTTATTGGGTTTGGGTATGATCGTGAGGATCGCGCTACGGAAGGGTTTTGGATGGTGACCAATTCTTATGCAGCTATGATAGAGTTGGGTGACGAAGGACTCAATAAGGGGCCAGGCTATCTTTAAGATGCTCGTTGGGAGCTCATCTGCGCCTGGGGCAGTGTTGCCCGCTCCTAGTACAGCTTCGCGGATCGAGAGTTCGTTGATGACCGGGGAGGGGAGTGCAATCGATGGAACCGTGGGGCAATCGGTTGGTATGTCGCCGACCTCCGTAGTTCTTCTGAGGAGGTTGTTTATTAGGATTCTTTGCTTGTCTAGCGTCCCTGTCGCGGGTGTGGCGTCTGGTTCCATTGGGTCCTTCATGGGGGGGGAATGGAAGGATCCGGAGGATCTGTGCCATTTCGTCATTGCGAATACATCTTTTGCCTGTTGGGCCTGGTCCAGTTTTTCTTGGTAGAAGGTTTTTTGTGCTCTTCTGATTACTCGTCTGAAGGTTTTCTTGTCAATTTGTTGGTGGCGATACCGGGACCGTGCATCGCTGCAGTCGTTATTCCACCATGGTTGGTCGGTGTTCTGTCCTAGGGCCCGCTTAGCTGCTCCGTTATAGGAGTTGAGTATTGCCGAGACGAGGTCCTCGGTATGTCTATCGAGTTCTTCTTCATTTTGTGGTGTAGTATTAACCTTTGTGAGATTGATATTCAGGAGTTCTTTAAAGAGGTCGGGTTCGAGGCTACGGATTCTAAGCTTTTTATGTGTATGTGTTATCTTTGTGCTCCATGGGATGTTGGTGAGAAGGGGGAAGTGGTCAGAGGTTGAGTCCAGATGGTCTGCTATCCTTGTGTTCAGACCTTGTTGGAATAGGTTGGTTGAGCAGAAAGCTAGGTCTAGGACATTGCCTGCCCTGTGCGTGGGTTTGTCGATTTCGGATGTATAGATCAACTGTAGTCTATCCAGCCATCTGACGAATGGGGCTGCTCCTGGATAGTGGTTGCCCTCATAGGTGGGTTGCCAGTTATGGTGTAGGAGGTTGAAGTCTCCGCCTATAAAGACGTTCCCTTCAAAAAGCCGGTCTGGTATGTCCTGGATGGCTTGTATGGTTGCTTGAGGACGGGTTGGGGAGCTGCGAGGGCTGTTGTATATATTAAAGATCCTGATGGAATGATTGGATCTGTCTTCTAATTGGAGTATGAGTAGGTCTGAAAGAGTGTGTGGATCATCTGTTGTGGGTTTGAGTTGAGTGGTGGGGATCCCGAGTTCTCTCCGGATGTAGGAGATCACCCTGGGTCTTCCGTTAAGTTCCCAATTGTCGGTGGGGGAGTAGCATTGGTATGCCGGATGCCATTTGGTTATCCGGCGAGAGAGGTCTCGTGAGATATAGGGTTCTTGTATCAGTATAACGTCTATGTTTTCCCTATATGCTATTGCGAGTGCTATTTCGTGTGCAGCTGCACTTCTGCCTGTATTTAGTTGGAAAACAGATATCTGTTGTCTATTCATTGTTGTTTAAAGAGTTGAAGATCTCTATTGCTTCTGGGGAAGCGAATCGGGTGGAGCGGGTGGTGGAGGGGGGAGCTCTTGGTGTGGGTTGAACAGGGGGAGTGTATGGTCTTGGGGCCGTTTGTGCCTCAGTCGTGTCCATTACATCCGCTGTTTTTGGTTCTTGAGTCTTACGGGGTCCTGCGATGCAGCCTTAGTCCTTCCTTGCCTTACTTGTTACGAGGTTCCCTACTTTCCTGATTTCGATTTCTGTTCCTTGGTGAGTTGTCGGCCTTTGCCCGCATATAGGGGGCATTTGCGGTCGTCGGCAGCGTGGGGGCTATGTAGTGTAAGTACGAGGGGGGGCAGTATGT
>NW_001820830.1:300341-328840 GCF_000146945.2 Sclerotinia sclerotiorum 1980 UF-70
TTGAAATGCTATGTACATAGCATGTTTCTAGGAGGCTGATTGAATTCTTAAGCGCATTGCCGACTTCGTGATTCGTTGAAAGAGATGCTAAGTGGGGTCGAAACCTTGATATAAATGATAAATTAATGCCTATTCAGAACATTGTACTTCGAAACTCTCTCGCTCCTGCTCCCTTTTCAGTTACCGCCACTTCCAATTGCTCCTTATATACCAGAACGTACTGTAATCGCCCACCGTCAGGATTGCCTCGTCCTCATTCTGATCATCCTGCCAATAGAAAGCTTATGAAGGAGCACCAATCCTCATATAACGTAACTATAGCATGCACAAGTAGTGGCTCGTACGGGTGACCCAATTCCGTAAGTAGCATACCTAAGAGAGGGGGTAGTGTGTGTGTGTGTGTGTTATTATTTAACGGCCAGAGGCCGAGGGGGCGAAGCCCCCCCATTCTCATGACATCCCCTCTTGGGGCAAAGGCCGCCAGGGAGTTACTCCTGGGTTTCTAATAGTTATATACATACTATTTCTACAGAGTGTAGTGATTCCTGAGCGCATTCCCATAGCTGCCGTGATCTTGATGAGAAATTAATCCTTCCTATTGGTGGAGGGATTACTTAGTATGAATTCTGCCGAGCTGCAGCCGGTCCGCCTAAAACCCCATGACCTTCTTAGCGCCTCCACAATTGATTATATAAGCTTTTTTTTTTTTTTTTTTCTTACAAAGGAAATACAGGTTTTATGGTCAATTTTGATTGTCTGTTAGGGTAGCTCTGCGACCTGGGGTCTCACAGCGAGTGAATGGGGCCCTTTAAGATTGGGGGGGGAGGGAGGTGGAGGGGACATATGTTGGTATAGAATCCGTTCGCTTTCGTCCAGTTTGCTAATACCTCAGCACCTTCGTAGGTACCGCAGAGGAACGGAAGAATATCGGCAGGTTTCCCTTTAGGCCGGGGGTGGTTTCTTTTGGCGATACTGCAGAAGAAGAAGTGTACTGGGGATTTACGGGCTCCACATCTGCAAAGCAGTTGTGCGTCTTGATGTAGGAAACGTTCGTGGTACGATGCGAAGTCTCCATGGCCTGAGCGGATAGCTATTAGGCGACCTAGGAAGGGTCTAGGGAGAGAGAGTTCTTTTGGGTTCCTTGGTGAGGTAAAGATCTCGAGGTCTCTGTAGGTTGTTGGGATCACTGTTGACCACAGCTGATTCATTGCTTTTTGCCTGAGTCCTTTGGTCACTCTTCTGAGTCCTGCATATGAGTAGGCCCCTGTGGGTTGAGGGAGGGCTGCCCCTGCCTTGGCCGCTTTGTCAGCCGCTTCGTTTCCTGCTACATCTTTATGACCAGGGACCCATCGGATATGGACTGTGCCATTGTGCCAGGTTGAGGCTAGTTGGCGGAAAGCCGAGAAGGTGTCCTGGGAGGATCCGGTAGATTTGGAGAGGAGTCTTGCTGCTACCTCAATATTATCAAGACAGATGTATATATCTGTTGCTATTCTCGATTCGATCGAGGAGATAGCGGCCTTGAGGCCTTCGAAAGCTGCGGTCGCTTCAGAATCGTATACTTCCTTCATTCTTCCTAGTGGAAGGCTCCCTTCGCAGAATTTGTGGTTGTCTTGGTACCCTACGAAACCGCCACCAGTGTTGCCGTTTGCAAGTTTAGACCCGTCAGAGAAGATAACGATATCTTCGCGAGGGAGTAGGTCATAGAAATCGTTGAATTCAGTAGCTGCTTCCTGTTTGGTACGGCCATTGGGGCTATGAATACGCTTCATTATTTCTGCTCTTGATTCATATTCTAGCCATTTAGGGGCTGATAGGGGATCGATCTGTTCCGAGGGCGGAAGAGATAGGATACGGCAGGCGAAACGGGTCTTGAAAGAGCCGGGGTCCTCTTGGATCCATTTAGCTCTCCAGGCGAGAGGGTGGTAGGGGTCCAGTCTTCTGGTTCTAACTGTTGAAGCGCGAGCTAGGTCGTCCAGTTCAATTTCAGGCGGGCGGAGTCCTGATTCACGGTGCAGTATTGCTATGTTGGTTGTCCTCCATACTGGCAGGATTGCTCTGGCACACTCTAAGGTAACCTTACTTAACTGGTTGATATGGCCCTCCACCTTAGTAGGGTGGTTTATTCCGAATTGTGTTCTACCTGTCCACCAGGTTTCTGCTCCAAAGTATGCACGTTTGAGGACACATGCTTCAGCGGCTTGCCGTAGTAGTCTGGGAGGGGCTCCTCTTATAGAGTTACCCAGGGATTTAAGAGCTCTGGCTATTACAATAGCTTTTGTAGCTAGTTCTTTCGTATGCCATTTGAAGGATAACTTTTTATCGAAGAGGATTCCGAGCCATCTAATATAGGGCTTTCCATTGGCAAGTTCTTTGATTGTTAGATCTCCCATAGTAATTGTAGGGGTAATATCTGGGTTCTGTTCAGTCCTGCGTTTTGAGAAGTGGATGAGTTCTGATTTGCCGGGATCAAAGGTGATGCCTTCTGAGGCGCCCCAGGTTAGGATCTCCAGTGTGGTAGCGTTGAGTTCGGTGACATTATCATCCAGAGAGTTCGAGGCAGCTAGTATAGCTACATCGTCTGCGTAGCCGAATTTGATTGTGTCCTTCCCCATTTTGAAGATAGGGGCGATGTATAACATAAAGAGAATGGGTGATATAGGGGAGCCTTGTGGGAGCCCGCATTCAATGTTTGTTTTGGGGCCTGTGGTTCCATCTAGGCGAACTTGGATGGTTCTTCGGGTTACGAAGGAGGATAACCATTTGGTGAGGTTAGGGGCCCAGCCTTGTTCCCGGAGCCTCCGGATCAGGCGTCCGGGGAGGACAGCGTCGAAGGCTCCTTTGATATCGAGAGTGAGCAACGAGGCCGAGCCGTTTAAGTTAAGTGCATGTTCGACATCGTGGGTAAGGCAGGTGGTGAGGTCTACTGAGGATCTGAGAGGCAGGGCTCCGAATTGGTGTGTGGAAAGGACTTTATGGGAGATCGAGGTCCAGGACATTTGCCGGGCAATTAATCGTTCGAGTCCTTTGCCGAGGACTGAGAGTAGGGCGATGGGTCTGTATGATCTGGGAGAGGAGAGGTCGGCCTTATTGGGTTTGGGGATGATTGCAAGGATCGCACTGCGGAAGGATTTCGGGTGATATCCGAGGTGGAGACAGCTGTAGTAAAGTTGGGAGACGAATGGCTCGATCAGAGACCAGGCTTCTTTGAGGATTGCTGTAGGGAGTTCGTCTGCCCCAGGGGCTGTATTGCCTGCCAACAAGACTGCGTTCTGTATCGCTTGAGCATTGATGATTGGGGGAGGGAGTTGTTTGGTAGGGACAGTTGGGCAATCTATAGGGATGTCTCCAACTTCTGTATCTCTTTTGAGGAGATTGTTTATTAAGATGGTTCGTTTTTCCGGGGTCCCGGTTGCAAGGGGTCGGTTGGGGTGAAGGGGGTCCTTGAGAGGGGGGGAATGGAAAGAGCCTGTGGTTTTATGCCATTTAGATATGGCGAAGATGTCCTTGGCATGTTGGGCCTGGTCTATCTTTGTGCGGTAGAAGGATCTTTTAGCTTTTCGGATGGTTTGTCTGAAGAGTTGTTTGTCAATCTGATTTCGGTGGTATTGTATGCGTGCATTGCTGCATTCATCGTTCCACCAGGGTTGGGTCTTTTGTTTTGGCCTGTAGTTCTTTTGGCAGAGCCACAATAAGCTTTGTGGATGGCGTCTACAAGGTCATCGGTGAACTGGTCTAGTTCTGCTTCGCTTCGAGGTGGGGCATTCAGGGTTGTGAGATTGGTTTTTAAGAGGGATTTGAAAAGGATAGGATCGAGGCTTTTAGGACGAAGCTGTTTCAAAGTATTCGTTGTATTGGATATCCATGGGATATTTGTAAGGAGGGGAGTGTGGTCCGAGGTGACATCAAGGTGATAGGCGACACGGGTATTGAGGCCTTGTTGATGTAGTGTGTGGGAGCAAAAGGCCAGATCCAGAACATTGCCTATAGAGTGGGTAGGTTTATCTAGCTCGGATGAGAATACTAATTGGTGTTCTTCGAGCCATTTGTTGAAGGGGATAGAGGCAGGAGAGAGGTTTCCTGTATAGCTAGGTTGCCAGTTCCGGTGTGGGAGGTTGAAGTCCCCACAGAGGAAGGTGTTCCCTTGAAGGTAGGTGTCTGGGGTGTCGATGAGGGTTTGGGTGGTATTCTGGGGGCGGGTTGGAGAACCGCGGGGGCTGTTATATATATTGAAGATGGTGACTGAGTAATTGGTCTCAGTTTTTAGTTGGAGGATGAGGAGATCTGAAAGGGCATATGGGTCAATGTGAGGGGGTTTGAGTTGGGTGATAATGATGTCTAGGTCTTTGCGGATGTAGGAGATCACTCTGGGTCTACCATGCTCAAGCCAGTTGTCTGTTGGGGAGTAGCATTGGTATGCTGGGTGCCATTTGGTGATTCGGCGGGAGAGGTCTTTCGAGATGTATGGTTCTTGTATCATTATGATGTCGGACTTTTCGTTGTATGCTGTAGCGAGTGCAATATCATGTGCCTCAGCGCTTCTGCCTGTGTTCAGTTGGAAGACGGATAGTTGTTGTCTATTCATTATGATTTATGGAGCGGAAGATATCGATAGGTCCTGGGGTGACGTATCGGGTGGAGCGGGTGGTAGAGGGGGGGGCTGTTGGTGTGGGTTGGACTGGGGGAGTGACCGGTCTGGAGATAGGTTGGGTCTCTATTGTCTCCATAATGTCGGTGTTTTGCCGAAAGTGAATCCACCTGCCTGCAATGCATCCATCGTCTTTTCTGGCTTTGGTGGTGGCAAGAAAACCTGATTTTCTGATTTCGATTTTCTGTTCTTTGGTGAGTTGTCGGCCTTTGCCGGCGAAAAGAGGGCATCTGTAGTCATCGGCTGCGTGGGGGCCGTGGCAATGTAGGCATCGGGGAGGGCAGGTGTGTTCCCCTTGTGTATCACATCTGTTCGAATGAGCGAATGTTTTATGTTCTGTAGAGCCGCATAAGCGGCATTTGCTAGGTCTAGCACAGGTTCTTGGGTTATGCCAGTTCCAGCATTTGTCGCATTGTATGATTTTATTCTTGCGGGGCAGCAATCGGGTTGTGGTGGTTACCCCGAAGAGTCGCATGAACTTCGGGATTTGGGATGGATTGGTCTCGTTTGGAAAGTTGACGAACCAATCGCAGGTTGAACTGGACGGAGTGATAGTGCTGTTCGGTGTTTCCGCTACCAGAAGTGGGGTGACACCTGTCAGTTCTTTAATGGCCAGTTTTAACATGTGTGAATCCACATCTCCTGTTGTATATTGGTCATTTTCGAAGAGGCCTATGCGTCTGGGGACGTTGGAGATACGGTATGAGAGCCATTGAGCGTTTCGCTCTACTTTGACCGTGCCAGAAGGGGAGGTGAAGAAGTTGGAGATGGTTTGAATCTGGGATTCGAGGATTGAGAGGGATTCGGGTCTGTTTGGGCATAAGGCCAGGCCGGACTTCGTTTGCTGTATTTCCTGAAGAGCTTTTCCATGTATTCCTAGTTTGGTTTTGAGGCTCGTGTAGATAGCATAGACATGCATATCTCTTGCCGGGTGGGCTAGAGGGAGTCGGACGAAGAGTCTGTTGTCCTCGGAGAGTTTTTGAATGCTTTTGGTCTTTGTGGCTGAAGGCTGGCTGAAGATCTTTGAGGTAGTTGAGGCAGCAGCTTTGGCATATGTAGGCTTTGTGATCGGGGTGCTGTTCGATGCAGAGGCATTTTTGTGTATATGTGGCTTGATCGGGGTTGAGCCTGTGATAAATGCTTTGAAGTGTGTTGTAGCCACTGTTGCGAGTTCGTCGCTGAGTTGGGCCAGGGCTTCCTTTAAGTGTTTGGGGAGGCCTTGATTGTTGGTGCGGTGTTGATCCAAGAACTTTGCGATAGGATCAAATAGGGACTGTCCTTCAGAGGCTCTGATGGAAGCTGCTGCTACAGATTCCGCTAGAGCCTTCTGGAGGGGGCCGTCGGGGGGGGATGGGGCCATGATTGACCTTGTTGCGGTGCCCAAAGGGCAGCGCTTTGCGGAGAGGAGATCGTTTGGAGTAGACAGTATAGATATAGTCGGTTTCTCTTCGAAAAGAGGAAACGTGTCGATTTTGTTGCAGAGAGGGGGTAGTGTTACGATCACGGATCTTACAGTAACCGATCGTGTGCCTACGAGATGCGATTCGATCAAAATAGTATGGGATTAAGGTCATGTGGGGATCTGAAGAGCACAGACTCTGTTATTATATGATTCCCACCGATCCCACCGACTTAAATCAAGTGGGAGCGATGGGATAGGGAGTACGTAGATCTATATAACTAGGAGGGATTCTCTCACTGTAGAGCTTCGTGCTCAAGATCAATCATTTAGTATACTCTACTATTAGTTACGAATTGCATTATTGTCATTACTTTAAAGTCCCTGCTTGACGCCTAGTTATAAACCACCTCGAGAGCCTAGAGCACTTCCACGTGATCTAGACGGCAAACCTCGTAACAGACATGGAGATATTGACTGGGCAGCTGGTAGCGGATTGGGTGTATGGGAGTTTGCAAAGACTTTGTGGTATGAGAATATCGACTTCATGACAACTTACACGATATACATCAGAAAGAGAATTCTCAAAGACAAGAAGTAGTTACTGTAACATCAAAAAACGTAATTCATTGATGTATCATAAGCGGACATGGTAACATATCCATTGACGCATTTGATCCGCTAACATGCTGATCCACCCACAACAATAATCCCCTTTATGTAACACTACCACTACTAACTACGTCAATTCACCACGAGCCTCCACCTCCCTCTTCCTATCCATGACACCAACCGCTCGCTAACAGCAAACATAAGCTTCGATCCAATGCAAAAGGCCATCCTACTACCGTGCATCCAGCCGAAAGAGATATCCATACGTCATTTCGAGTTCCAATCGAAACATAAGGGCCATTATCATTGAGAGAACGCACCATACCAAGACGAAGAAAACCGAATCAGAGATCGAAATGCAAGAAGGTACTGAAAAGCATAATAGAGGCTCTAACCTGCAACCAAAAAAAATCCATGCCAACCAAATCAAAAGATTGAATTGTCATCCCTAATACAAAAACATGATATGAGAAGTCAAGCCACCGCTTCTGAAGAATGAACAATGATATATCTTTTTTTCGCAATCGAAACCATAAGCAAGAAACGATAATAAACAGCAACGCTTCAGGAAATACGAATAAGATAGCTGAAGGCATTAAAAAGGACTATAAAGATGTGACTTGCAGATCGTGAATAGAGGCAATGGTGGGGGGAGTTACAGAAGGTCGTTACTGCGTATAGTAGACTACGCCTTGTTGCTGTGGATAATAAAAGCCATCTGGACTTGGTGTCATCATTCCGCCCATTCCTACTACACCCCCTACTTGTTGCATAGGATACTGTTGAGTTTGTTGATAGCCGCCTGGGAAAGTTGGAACAGCTGGGATTTGTGCGGCATCATAGTAATACACCATTCCATTGACTTCTTGGGCAACCAAGTTTTGAGGTGCTTGTGTTGCCGAGCTTTCAGTAGTCTGTGGTGCGGCTTGATTATATGTTTGTTGTGGCTGCTGTTGTGTAGGTACAAAAGGAGCTGCACCAGCTGCAGAAGTCATAGGTGCATTAAAGGTTTGGGGGTAATAATATCCTTGAGGAGGCTGCAAGACAGGATAAGTTTGGGGATAAAAGTTGGAAGCTTGTTGTTGGTAAGGGTTAGGTTGAAAAGCTGGTGCGTGAATAGCTCTCTCTGGAATTTGTGACAACGGTGTACCAGTCGAAGCTTGACTGGGGTAAGATGGTTGCCGGGTATGTTGAGTATTATCGTGCGAGTAACTGTTACCATTGATTTGAATGGGAACTTGTTGATGGAATGGTTGTTGGGTTTGCTGAGGAGGATTGAATGACATAGATGCGGGTGATTCGATGTCGGCCACAGACACGGTCTTTTGAGGCCGAGGTTGATGCATGGGAATTGCATTTGGGCGATTTTCCCGAAGAGCTGGTTTTTGTGGAAGGGGATAAGTTTGAGGGCGTGGAACATTATCGAGAGAAGATGCTTGTGGAGATGAATCAATTATTCCAGACTCAGGAGCCTGGGTTTGTTGAGATTGTGCAGCTTGACTTGATGGTGGTAATTTTACAACAGGTCTTGATGAATCCATCGAGATTTGTGGCCTTGACATCGTTGAACCACTGGGTGAGACAAGTGTTTCTCGATTGACTTCTCGTGCAAGAGACGAGCGACGACTCATGGCAACGCTTGGAGTATATGTTCCTCCATAAATGCTTCCACCAAAAACACTTGTACGTCTCGAAAAACCACCCACAGATCCAAGGCCAGCTCTACCTCTGCCACGTCCACCAAATCCCTGTTGATTAGGTCGCATAGCTCTTGGGATGAATATAAATGATCTATCGACAGCAGGGAATATGTAACGTGGTGGATGATCAGGTAGGGATATTCGAACTGGTTTATCTCGACGAAGCGGCGGTCGGTGATCAGGCAGACGCGTATATTGCTTCACTGGAATTCCAGGAAATACAACAGGTTTTTCCATATCTGCAAAGAATACACGAATTTGTACATTTCCAATGTGCTTCGTAGTCGAAAGTGATCGATTGAGCGGTGCAGATTTCGAAGCTGGTGCTGGTCTTTGGGATCCATTTGAAGCTCCATTTGTAGATGATGGTACGGGTTCAGTTATTATTTCGTGCATATCGTGTGCCCATTGAACATCGGTAGGTTCCAAAGGTTGTGAGATATTACTATAAATGTTAGCAGAAATTCAAAATCACTCAAGAGATGATGATATACTTGATAGGTGCATACGGCCCCCCAATTCCGGGCCGGCCCCGACCACCTCTGCCCCTGCCAAATGGCCGAAAACCATTCGCCGCAGGACCAGCATGACGATGATCGTGCATAAAGAATGCTCCTCTATTTGGCACAAACGCAGGATCCGCATCTCTCTTTTTCTTGTATTCTTCATGTTCTCTCCTTCGCCTTTCATGAGGTTGTTCTTGTGATCGATCCATTTGAGCAGTAGATGTGACAATAGCCGGTGAAGGGGTATCTTTCGTCTCGTCTTCTCGAAAGTCCTCGAATTGTACAGTTTCTACCGGTTCAGAGGTTTTGGGCCCATTCACCATCATTTCCATATCATTGGCTCCATTTGTGAACTTTGAAGCTTCAGTAGTACCATTGCTAGCTTTTGTTTGTCCACCATTCTGCCCAGTTGATCTATTTCCATTCATCTTGGTTGATTGAGGTACCTCATTAGTTGTGATGTCGCCATTGACAGGTTCATCGTCCTCATGTACATCTTCATCGTCACTGATTATTGAACCTTCAGATAGAGAGTCATCATCCATTTCAGTAATATCTTGAGCTCCTTCATCATCGCCCTCGTCCTCAACCCGCCTTCTTCTCACAACCAAATCTCTGCGTTGGCGGGCACCCATTTTGAGAAGCTGTTAAACAATTCAAAGGATTTGCGACGGGTTGATGGGCGATCCTGGAGAACTTGTCAAGGGAAAGAATTCGTGACAGATCATGCAGTGGCGTACAAAATGGGGTTGTGATGTAGCGCCCGCGCTCAATAAAAAGTTATCTGGGACAGCAACTGGATGTTAGGTCGATGATTTGATGTAGAGCAAATTGTAAAGGGCGAAACCTGCACACCGGAAATGTATGTGTTGAGATTAGTAGAAGGTATGGGGGTGGTTGATAGCTCTTTCGTTGTGTAAGAATTAAGCATTAAAGTTTATCAGAGGCTGAAATCCCAGATAGGTTAAGGACCTTGCACTTCGATTTCTTCCGTGGAAGGTTCGATAAAACCACCGATAAAAGATTGTTGCGTATTAGTAAGCCGTAAGCTGTAAGCTGTTCGACCACACACAAGAAAACCCGGGGAATGGATGATTAACCACAGCCAACCATTGACTGTCTAATTTTTATTTATATTTATATTAACATCAATGTCATCAAACGAATTGTCCATTTTATCCAATCTACGGTATAAGATTTCAAGACTCTGTCTCCAACCTCCTCCAATCGAATGAGACCGTACACGTCCAGCATAAAGACGGGACATTTGGTACCAACTCATGCCTACTCTAGAACATTCTGGGCAGGGCCAACAACGAACAGAGTTGTTGTCAATATGAACACGCCAACCACGCAGATTTGTAGTTCACCGTTGACCGTTTGGAGTATACTCGGAATAGTAAGACCACGAAGAATGATTGGTACATCGAATTGAAGTGGTGGAATCGGATATAAGGCCACTATGTACACTGATTCATGTTTCCCCTTTAAAAAGGAGGCCACATTTCAATGTATGTGAGCTGAGAGTCAAATTTATTGGTTATTCGTTATATTCCTCATGCTATATTTACATTTGCTATAGTCTTGCTCCTTCCCCCGAGCTTGCAAGCTTTCTAACGGACGAATTTCGTACATTTCTCCTGGTTGAAAGGAGCTTCCTCATTCGGGATTGAGGAGTCACGTGTTACCCCATTCAAAATTGAGTTGAGATCCGTGCTGAGATGGAACACCAACACCAGAAGTGCCGGTCAAGGATCCCATTTTGTGGTAATCATCATCATTGTGAACGTCCCTAGATAATTAGCTGTCAATATTTTTGAATCGTGAATCTAGTGACCTACTAGGTCCATAACGTAACCTCAACTTGTACATTCTATATACATGTTGTCCTCCCATCATGTTGAAGCAACTTACCCACAAGGTTGATATGTGCCAAAAACAGCTCTTTCTCGACATGGTCTCGACCCATCCATCGTACCTGGGGTTGATCTGATAGGTGGAACGGACGAGATTTGTTACTATTCAGAGTTTGTGACTATTCAAAGGCAAAGTTCAAAAATGGTGAAGCGAGGCTTTTCAGGATCGCAGTCCATCAGTAGTTTACTATTTGCTCCTATGTTTTCCCTCCCGTCCCAATTGATCTTCATCAATTTTTTTCCAAGAGAACTCACAACACCTAGGCAGTTAACCCAACTCGAATACCGCTTCGTTAAACACTATTATAGATTCATCCTTCAGCAGCCTTCTTCCAATGACCATTCCTTCTAGCTCAACTGTCCTCTTGCCACTTTCCATCCCAACAAGCCATATTCACATCGGCCCTTCTACTTCACGCTATCCGCCGTGAATTTTAGACCAAATTGTCACGATTCACCATCACGTGGGACAAGTAGGGATCACGTGATGGAGCCTCCAGGAGCATAGGCTCCTCCAGGCTCCTGGAAAGGACCAGTATATAAACATTCATTATTTTCATAGTACAGGAGCTTCGTGCTCAACTTAGTTATCAATTAGTTTACCTACATTCTACTTGATCTAGTAACGACTTCACTTCCAAGTGAATACCAGTGATAAAGCCTTAACCAACAACTACCAACCGGACGAACCTGAGGCAGCCGCTGCCTCCAGTATAGTATCGTTACACAAATCTCTATCCCAAGCTTCCTGGTCTCTAAACGCACTAACATCTAGAGCATTATCATTCACAAATCATTAATATCTGTATCATGCCCACTCAATGAAGAATCTTTTTGGGGCCAGGGCGAGGGAATTTAATGCCAGTAGCCAGCCCGGCTTAAATATCTCATTCTTTGAATTGTACCTCGGACAATAGTATCTCGAGCTGAAAGACCCCATAGCACTTCTCCATATATCCTTTTGAATACCTATATAAATTTACTTTCTATAATAAAATGAGATAGTATTCTTCAATATCTGAGCCTAGTTTACTATATATTATCTCCTGGGATTTGTGTATCATTAGATAGCATCTAATTTGATATCAATAAATGCACTGAGTTTTCCATCGTAATACATACTAGGCCAATTGAACGATGGACTTGCGGCATATATGACGGAAGTGTCATATGTCGAGGTTGGGGACGGGGGATTGGGAGAATGGTAGACCATTTGGTGGGTGAATCAATGATAACATGATTAAATCCGTTCTCTTCAAATTTTCCATGATGCGGCCAAAGTGATGGCGCTATACCATATCCTTGATTTTTGAATAGAGACTTAACACTGAGCTCGAAGTATTTGATGTCCCATGCTCTAAGAGAGACTCTTTTGTGTTTCGATATTCATTGATACCCATATCCTTTGGTATCGCATCACCTCTTGTCAAATCCACACATTCTTGGTAAGAATATTTTTAACACTCTTCAATTCAACTATTCAAGTCATTTGAAATACGCAAACTAATCTCTCTCCAACCTTCATCCAGAATAGAAACTTGTTCTTGATCAATTTGGCAATGCAAACTGCTCAAGGGAGGACGAATTATTATTCTTCGTGATGATGATGATACTGCACTCAGTCTCTTTGGGAGAACATACTAATAAGATGATAGAGTATATGCTCAGCCTTGGTACCTCTTGCAGTGTGTATATGCTAATTCTAGAGCTTTGATAGTAAAGAAATTCGGAATTGTCATGTCAGAGTAAATGGGGAAAGATAATTGGTGATGCTATTGAAGGATGGAAGGAAGATCGTGGTAATGAGGCTGATACTGCACAAATACACCATATGTGAGGCTTGTCATCCAAACAGTCAGAAACTTATGGACAAGCAGAGTAAGTAATGCAATGGTTGAACCAATCATCACTCACTACCACATTCTGATTCAATATGGAAAGAAAAAGATAGAATTACTGCGGAAGACGTGCAAAGTGCAAGCTCACAAATTAGCCCTTACCCAAACCCATCCCTGTACTTCATGCAACGTACGTTCATGAAAATCTTGTCGTAGAATTGATCCTATGTCGACGTCAACTAGAATAATTTCCCTCAATCTAAAGCCTGTTCACCAAGATTCATAAAGCTAAGAACCGTGAGCTACCTTTCACGTCCAGCTCCTACTGACCATTTTAAAAGCAAGATCCATTTGCTATGATAGCTTACATATAAGCTAAAATGGTCAGAGATTGAGACTTGCAAACCTTGAATTTCTGAATTCACGAGGATGGTCGTATTGTGAGATGCGAAGAGCAGGAAATTTGTCGAAAATGATTTCCTTTTTGCAGGTTTGGAGAGCTGTTAATGTCAGTTGAGGCTATGCAGCGTATTTAGGATATGAATTCAAAAACAGCGTCGATATATCATCATAACTAGATACGAGCCTCTTCTTCTTCCGGAAGAGAATCAGGAAGTTCTTTCTCCATCCTGTGTTGTTCTGGTGTTCCGAAAAACGAGAAAGATATTCACCACCTCCGGTTTCCTGCTGCTGTGGACAAAAAAATCATGAAAGATCTTTGATATAGCCATATAATTTGATTGTTAATCCAGTCTTTACACGCTTGTGTCATTTTCTCACTTTTTCTTGATGAGTTAAGATGGTTGTGAGATAGTAGCGATAGGGAATTGCGCAACGAATGTCTGTCAGATTCAAAGATTGATGCTAGAGAACCAATTATGGTAGTAATTTATTTATTTCAATCTCTATATTGCTTGTGTGCAATCAGACGAGCATAAATCTAAACATAAAATACACGTTCTGTACCCGATGCTCTCATATGGTGATCTTAATCTGATATTGGTGTTTAGTCTCGAGTTGACTGCGAGGTTCTCTTCGAACATGCCTGATACCCCATGAGTGTGAGCTTTGTCCAAAAATCAGCGAACATAAAATTTTATACTAGGGTACCTATTAGGTACCTACCTGGTACCTACCTATCTTGTTAAGATATTCTCATGTATATACACGCTTCAGCTTACTTTGCTCATCCCAACCATTTGAGACTTGATTGAGATGACAACTCCAAATTATCACCTTTGGTATCTCGTTTTCCACGTCTGTATTTTCTCCTCTGCTCAGGTACTGACAGATTGAAAAGAAGAAGGTAGGTAAACAAAGCGAATATTCCTGGAGGGCTTTCCACCTTCTCGCTGTTGGGACTCTTTCTACCCTTGACATATGCATTTAGAACCTCTTCAAAGTTCAACACTGCTTTCACAACCCCGTTTCATCTTATTTCCTCATCACAACTTCCCTTCTTTGCACATCTTTGCGGATTGTCGAGAGTTCCATTCTGCTTCTTGAAACGGAACATACTTTTGGTGCGCCATGTAGATCGATGTCTTCGATAGCGCCTTTCTCCCACAGCAATCAAGAATGCGTCGTCGTTCAATAGACGACAAAATGCAGACAAATCATTCATTGCAAGATATACTTCATGATCTTGACAATGAGACGCGGAGACAAGATTCATTTTCAAAGGCATGCTCAACCATATCTTCAACCATTTCATAGTGTATTCCCGGTCATTCCGATAGTAAGATTTACCTTCAATTCGAAGAAAACATCCCGAGGCTATGGCAGCTCATCCATCAGATAAGATCAATATGAGCTTAGAAATGAATACTGATTCCTTCCGAGGCATGCTTCCATTGATTTCATTCAAGGATCGGAAATGAAGGAAGCTGACCAAGATCCAGGGCCGCTCATAACCTTGACGATTTCACCAGCGTCTAACAAATCCCATATTACTTTCATTACGGTAATACGACGTCGGAACATCCTTCTCAGGACAAAAATGCGGTTCAAACTTCAAGATCTACCCAGATAGTTTGGTAATAGGTGGCGAGCCCTTTGAAAATTGTCGGTACCATGCGGAAAGCTGTCGAGGGCAATAATTATAAGCCAATTGCTAAGTATTCAAATTGACGGCAGAATAGAAGCCCGATAAATTATTCGACGATCATCTTTCAGCTGCAGACGGTGAAGACCCTCTCCTTTTCACTTAACACCCCCATACGGAGATTTAAAGGTACATTGGCTCTTGTACTACCAAGGACCACAAAAATTCGTCAAGCTAACTCAATTCTAGGCCATCACCAGGGATCAGAATCCAGAGCCATTTTGATCACAGCCGGCTTAACTTGCCCCTTGGATTTCGAATAATCTAAATTACCTTCGCCAGCCTTCCATCTTTCCTTTCGGCTCTCGGCTTCAACGTCCATAATACGCCACGGATATTTTCTTACGAATTTGGCGTTCTTATGTATATGCACCTGCAGGTACCCCAAAATCAATCCTCCACATAGCACATACCTCGAGAGATACACATCGTATTTCCTTTCAAAAGGAGACATTTCTCGAGAAACGGGGATCAAGCAGTGCTTCATAGCCTGCACTTCTCCAGCAAGGACGGACTTGGGCAAACCAAATATAGAATATTTCCTCGGTGTCTTGACGCCTTTCAATGACATGTGAATGTGAACATTTTTAATTTGTTATACATCTCAATGACGTGTGAAATCTCAATTCACAATTTGGGTTTCGGATGTTATATGCCAGAACATATACGGAGTACAAGGCGGCTCCATGGAATACCGCTCTCCACCATCATGCAAACTTTCCCTGTCTCGTCACACTCCAAGCGATTCCACGTGTGGCTCCTATGGATTGTCCATTTAGATTCCTACATCATACGGAGTACTTGGGGAGTACCACTGTTTACCAAACAATTACCTAGGCACAAGTACCTAGTACAATAAGTATTACTCCGTACCAGGTTCCCCTTTAATCTAGAGTAAGCTCAAAAAGGAACGGACAGATGAACAGACCCACTTTGCTTGTCATCGAATTGGAATCTAAGGTTATTTGATGTTGTTGATTGGTTCAATATATTAGATGGACAATCGATAGAAATGAAATATTGAATCCTCAAATAGTATGGCAAGGTATGTGTTCTGTGGGAAAGTCCCTCATGCCTCTCTTCTGAGGAATTTCTAAGTAACCGGTGAGGTATGGGTGTGGCGTTGTGGCTCAAACTGTGGCACCACAGTAAAAAACCCACAACACGTGCAGTACGTTAACTGTACCTCAACACACAAAATAATTCTTGATCCGATCTACTCAATTCATCTCAAAGCAGCCCAATTCGATATTGGAAACATGGTTCAATGCCCGAATAGTGTCAATTAATATATTTTCATTTAATCATTTTTGATCTGGCCTGTTTGAAAGATATTATGCGGATCTCGTTCATTCGATGAAGATTGAACTTATCTAAGTCTTACCTCCGTACTATATCCTATCCTACCCTCGCCACTCCCAACTTTTCTATTCAAAACCAAAAAGCCATTGGAAGCGAAATTGGATGAAAATGCAAGCGCGTCTATTCTCCAATAGGAAAAATTGAAACGGCTTTTTGTTTCAGATGGACATCGGATATCGGCCGTAAGTAGACTAAGCACGTCCAATAGAGTGCTAGGTAGTGGTACTCTCTATAAATGAAACGGAAAAAGCTAACGTCTTTCGCATAACCGCTACAGGAAGACCTTGCCGGTTGGGTCTCACCAGCAGATCGCATAGAGAACAAGCATGTTTTATCCGATCGTTAAAACTCGCTGCGGGGTTCAAGAACTTAAACTTAGAACTCATTTCCAAAATTGATTAAGGATCTCGTTCGGTGGAGTCAAAGTCGAAATATGACTCCATAAACTCAATACTAGTGGACTCAAATAAAGTTAACCGACTGCTTTGGAAACATCACATCGAGCCTTTGTCATCTCGCTCACAATTTTATCCACTCCATCAATGATTACGATTAGTTCGCTTGCCAATTTGCTTACCAAAAATCATGCTGGTCATTCCTTTGGATCCGTTTCCGGTAAGAATCGTTGGATCTTTCATATATTTTTTTACCTAGATGAATCTCGAGCGGTTGGCTAACTGGAGAAGACGAGTGAATTATTATCTCCGTCCATTCAATGCCCCGGTAATCTAGGAAGTTTATTTCGGATAAGGTGATATGGACCCGCTCCTTGTCAGGTAACTTCATGTACTTTCGAGGAATGGAAAAGAATATATAAGGTGTGAAGTATCTCGAGGTAATAAACTTTCTCACTCATCTCATCACAGTCTTGTACTTTTCTACATTCTTTTGTACTTGTCGCTCTTTCGCCACTCACATTCCTTTTTTGCATCCAACATTCATTCAAGATGTACTCCGCAGCTGTGCTTGCAACTTTCTCCTTCCTTCTCGGCGCCGGCGCTCAACAGGTTGGAACTTTGAAAACCGAAAGTCATCCTCCCTTGACAATTCAAAAGTGTGCCGCCGGTGGAACCTGTACCGATGAGGCCGACAGCGTTGTCCTCGATGCCAACTGGAGATGGCTCCACTCCACTTCCGGCTCCACCAACTGTTACACCGGTAACACTTGGGATACCACTCTCTGCCCAGATGCTGCTACTTGTACCGCCAACTGTGCTTTTGATGGTGCCGATTACGAGGGAACATACGGTATCACCTCAAGTGGTGACTCTTTGAAGCTTAGCTTTGTTACCGGAAGCAATGTTGGTTCCCGTACCTACCTCATGGACTCTGAGACCACCTACAAGGAGTTTGCTCTTTTGGGTAACGAGTTCACCTTCACCGTCGATGTTTCCAAGCTTCCTTGCGGTCTCAACGGTGCTCTTTACTTCGTTCCTATGGACGCCGACGGAGGAATGTCCAAGTACCCTACCAACAAAGCAGGTGCTAAATACGGTACCGGTTACTGCGATGCTCAATGTCCTCAAGACATGAAGTTCGTCAGCGGCGGAGTAAGTTTTTGATTGATATCTTTCATATGTACCCCCTGCTAACAATTTACTAGGCCAACAACGAAGGATGGGTCCCTGATAGCAACAGCGCTAACTCTGGAACCGGTAACATCGGATCTTGCTGCTCTGAGTTTGATGTCTGGGAAGCCAACTCCATGTCCCAAGCTCTTACTCCTCACACTTGCACAGTTGACGGACAAACTGCTTGCACTGGTGATGACTGTGCCGGAAACACTGGTGTCTGTGATGCAGATGGATGTGATTTCAACCCATACAGAATGGGTAACACCACATTCTATGGAAGCGGAAAGACCATTGATACCACCAAGCCATTCAGCGTCGTTACTCAATTCATCACTGATGACGGAACTGAGACCGGAACCCTTACTGAGATCAAGCGTTTCTACGTTCAAGACGATGTTGTCTACGAACAACCAAACTCCGACATCTCTGGTGTCTCTGGAAACTCCATCACCGATGACTTCTGCACTGCTCAAAAGACCGCTTTCGGAGACACTGATTACTTCAGCCAAAAGGGTGGTATGGCCGCTATGGGTAAAAAGATGGCTGATGGTATGGTTCTTGTTCTCTCCATCTGGGATGATTACAACGTAAACATGCTCTGGCTCGACAGTGACTACCCAACCACCAAGGATGCTTCTACCCCAGGTGTTTCCCGTGGATCTTGCGCTACCACCTCAGGTGTCCCCGCTACTGTTGAGGCTGCTTCAGGATCTGCTTACGTTACATTCTCCAGCATCAAGTATGGACCTATCGGTTCTACCTTCAAGGCACCAGCCGACAGCTCTTCCCCAGTTGTTGCATCAAGCTCCCCCGCCGCTGTCGCTGCAGTTGTTTCTACCTCATCTGCTCAAGCTGTCCCATCTCACCCAGCTGTCTCATCTAGCCAAGCAGCCGTCTCTACTCCTGAAGCTGTCTCATCTGCCCCAGAGGTTCCTGCCTCCTCCTCCGCCGCCCAGAGCGTCGCACCCACATCCACCAAGCCAAAGTGCAGCAAAGTTAGCCAATCCAGCACCCTCGCAACATCTGTTGCTGCACCAGCCACTACTGCTACATCAGCCGCAGTTGCTGCTACTAGCGCTGCTTCTTCATCTGGTTCCGTTCCTTTGTACGGTAACTGCACTGGTGGAAAGACCTGCTCTGAGGGTACTTGTGTTGTTCAAAACCCATGGTACTCTCAATGTGTTGCTTCCTCTTAAGTGGATGCACATCTAGAGAAAAGAAAATGATTGTACTAGACTAGCACACTCATTGATTGGGTGGAAGAAGAGGATGAAAGCTACTGTACACTTCCTTTGTACAAGCTGGGTTGAAGATTTTGGTTCTTGTTCTGTATATATTAGAGTTGATTGTGGGTGTCATGTATAAATTAGCGAAAACCTAGAAATAAGAAGTTTTCATATATATTATCTGCCCTTTAATCAGTGACTGCTTTGTTTGATTTGGTAATGTTTTTAGTGTTTTGGTTGGATGTATTATTTGTTTATTTGAAATTTAGAGATTCAAATGAATAAATGGACTGAAATCTCTTCAAAGATAAACGACCTTGCTTGAGAGAAGGAGCAAAATATATTGATCGATTTATCTCATCAAATTTCAGTATAGAGAAAAAGATATAAATATTGTTAAAGTGAATGGTTCCTGCGTAGCACGTGCACAGGGCACTAGTCCTGTTAGGACTAGATTGAGAAGCTCTCCTACAGAGAGCTTCGCACTTCCGTAGAACTTAGAAGAGAGATAAACCTACTAGACCAATATTACCTCAGTTCTGCCCTATCAGCTTCCCACTATTCCCTGTGTGAGGTCATTCCTTTTAACAAATATATTAATATAGAATGATGATGATGATATATTTATATACTGTTACGACGGATCTCACATACCTAACATCACGTGATTAGCATCATGTGATATGAGGATCCCAGTAGGCTCAGCTGTCCCAGTTGTACTGGGACAACTGGGAGCACTGGGACGCATGCCACGATGGTCTATATAATCAAGATGGATTTCCTTTGTATAGAGCTTCGTGCTCAAGATCAATCATTTAGTATACTCTACTATTAGTTACGAATTGCATATCATTATTGTCATTACTTCAAGTCCCTGCTTGACGCCTAGTTATAAACCTACTTCGAGAGCCTAGAGCACTTCCACGTGATCTAGACGGCAAACCTCGTAACATATACTTCTATATTGATTTATTTGTTTTAAAACAAATAAAATATATCTGTTTTAACTATTTTTTTAATATAAGATCTTACTGATATAGATGAGTGATGAATATAATTAATGAAAAGAGATTGTTACGTCCAAAACGATTAGTATGTCACATGACCATAAAACATGTGATGGAACGGTGAGGAACGAACGTTCCTAGGAACAACCAGGAACGCTCGTTCCCAGGAACGACGATTCCTAGTTAACCATAGGCACGAAGGACTATATAATCAAGATGGATTTCCTTTGTATAGAGCTTCGTGCTCAAGATCAATCATTTAGTATACTCTACTATTAGTTACGAATTGCATATCATTATTGTCATTACTTCAAGTCCCTGCTTGACGCCTAGTTATAAACCTACTTCGAGAGCCTAGAGCACTTCCACGTGATCTAGACGGCAAACCTCGTAACAGAGATTTTGATACGAGATAGAGATATACATGAATTGAACATGCTTAACTTGTATAATATATTTTTTGTGTTAAGTTTTGCACCTGTATAGATAAATCTCTTGCAGTTATTGTATTATTTCACTTTATTCGGATTTTATTTGTTTTATATCTATTTATTCTTGATGCTCATTCATCACTCCTATCCCTCAATCACAAACCTCCATCTTCACACCAGCCTCAACAAAAGCCACAGTGGCTCATCCACCCCCTTCACGCGCACACCGGTACTCCCAGCGGCTAAAAGCTCCAATATTGCGGGGCAAACCAAAGAAACCAATCGAAAGAATCTCGTCTAAGATCTTGCCCGGAAAAGAATCATCGTCCTATGCAAACCATGTTCGTGTTTCAAAAGGCGTTAAAGAATCCTGGTTTTAATATATCTGATGGTTATTATTTCTCCACTATAGATTAATTTTCACAGCTGCAGTATTAATAGGTAGAGTATTATTGATATGGATGGAAGGGAGGAAGGATTGTTTTTGATGGGATGAATAGGATGAATGGGATGAATGGTTCGAAATTTATGGATTAGTGAAAGGGATGCGGACAGGCGGTCCGCCGTGTTTTTGGAGCGGTAATGTTAATGGGTAGAGGGATTGGGGAAACGGCAATTGAGAATTGAGAATTGATTAATGGTTGGCTTGAAGGATTATATGATGCTTTATGGAATACAGGAGAGATGGAAAATTGGTTGGGTCAAGCTTACTCCGTAGACATTGGTGAGGGGCATCATGAGGGGATAGAGGGGAGTTCCTTGAAGTCTCGAGGGGCGAAGCGGTTAAGCCTTACAGGTAACCTTAAGGTAAAGAAAGTAAGTAACCTTTTCGCTAAGTCCTTCATTTCATCTACTCCCCCTTCATCCAACACGAGACTTCCGAAAAAGATTCCCGTTTCATTTTCAAAATCTTCTATCCAATGCCAAGCATGGATAAACGCATCATAAAGAAAAGCAAGCAAGTGCCAACTTCATTCTACACTCTATCGCAAAATCAGATGAACACAAAACAATCTATTATATAGAGACAACAGCTCATATCCGGACCGTCCTGCCATAAAAAACCCATCAATTCTATCTACCTTCTTCATAATTTTTCTTTTCTATACCCCAATTGTATCATTTGCATTGTTCATCTGACTCAATTCGGCGTTTACGCCAATTTCTAGCTTCCTACTTGGGGAATTCCTGGTTTTGAGCGGCTAACGATTCCATATTTGATGATGACTTTAATTTGGGAAATTGGAGGTACAAACAATCGTTTCCGAAAAAACGGATGCTGAATTTGTTTCGTAGCAACTACCTAGGAATCGTCATAAAGAGTCGCCTTATGAGTAGGAAGATGTAATCCTCTATAATAAGTTTGAATTCCCTTTCTCTTCTTCTTGGACTTCTCTTGAACTTTGTCCTGTGCTGTTCAGTTCGTTTCATTCTTTTAAACCTCGCTTCTACGTTTTACTCTTCAACTTTCTTCTTCAAACTTTTACATATCCAGTGGATATTTACACAGGTACTTGAAGTATCTATATCTCAAATCATTCACAATGCATTTTTCAAAGAAGGCTCTGGCAGCCCTTATTGGGTCTGTGACTAGTGCAAATTGTGCGATCTTATGGGATGGTCGATTCGATTCTTCAACTATGGCGGATTTGGAGGCTTGGTCGTGGAGCAATGCCGTTGGTGATTATCAAAATTATATTGTAAGTACTTGTATTTTATCTACAGTCGATAGAGTAATTTGAATGGAATCTTATAAAGAAATAGCACGGCACAAGTAACTTCACCAATTATATTACCCTCGGAAGCTCTTTCAAGAACCCAGCAGATTCTGGATCATCCCTCGGTGCCAAGATAACCCTTGACAGTACCTCATACTGGCAAGGTCAAAACATGCGTCGTACTGAATTGATTCCACAAACTAAGGCAGCTATTGCAAGTGGAAAGGTCTACTATCATTTCAGTATGATGCATATGGAAGCCAATGCACCAAGCATCTATAGAGAACATCAAATTTGTTTCTTCGAAAGTCATTTTACTGAGATGAAGAGTGGCTGGATTAGTGGGGAGTCGGGTTCAAGTGATCCGCTTTTGAGATGGGATGTTAGTGGCAATAGTAAATGGAGTACTAATTGGACTTCTGGTGTTTGGCACAATGTTGCTTACGGAATTGTATGTTTGAATTTACTATTCTTTTACTCAGTTACTAATATACTCCTAGGATTTCTCCGCAGGTTCTGTTGAATTTTACCACTCCACTGGATCCGATCCTCTCACTCTTACCGTTCCAGCAGTTTCCGTATCTGCCTCCTCCAATGGTGCAGATTGGCACTTGGGTGTCCTCGAACTTCCCGTTAGTGGTCAAGCCGACGGAACCGAAGATTTCTATTTCTCCGGTGTATACATTGAAAGTGGATCACTAACCACTAGTGTTGCTGGACCTGGCGGAGCCGTTGTCTCTAGTTCTTCTTCTGCAAGCACGTTAGTAGAATCTTCTTCTATTGCTTTATCTAGCTCAGTACCTGGTGTGGAAGCTTCCAGTGCGGTAGCCTCTAGTGAAACATCAGTTCAAGCTATTTCTACTCAAGTTTCAATTTCTTCTTCTACTGTCCTTTCAGTTACTCAATCATCATCTGTTGCTATTCCGGCCCAACAATCATCATCAGTAATTGCTTCGCCCTCAACCACAACCAAAAAGCCCTGCACGAAAAAGGTATCACCTGGAACCACCACCACCAACATACCTCAAGTTTCCAGTCCTTCTAGCGCTTCAATAATCGAATTTACATCAACCAAAGCCATCACCTCCATCGAAATAATCCCAACAACAATCTACATAACCGCGGGCGGTTCAACCATCCTCTCCACCTCCTCCGTCTCCAAAACCTACACCTCCCAATCAGCAATCATAACGCATTCCTCTATCCTCCCCATCGCCATCCCATCTACTTTTCTCACATCCAAAAAACCCTGCACGAAGAAACCTTCTCCTTCTTCTTCTTCTTCTCTCTCCGGAAATTTAAATATAGCTTCTACATTATCATCATCATCAGGAATTCTAACACCTTCACCCTCTAGTATTCCCCATACTACGCTCACGACGACGATAACTCAGACGTCTTCTACGACGGTGTCTTCTAGTGCGTCTGCTACTAGTACTGCCGGGAGTGGAAGTGCGGGGACAATTGCAAAGTATGCGCAATGTGGTGGGTTGAATTGGAATGGGAGTGGGTCGTGTGTGGATGGTTGTACGTGTAAGGTTTTGAATGATTATTATTCGCAGTGTCTTTGAGATTGGGGAAGGGGAAAAGAAAATGAAATGAAATGAAATATTTTAACGAGATGGATGGAGGGGATGTTTAAAGGAGGAGGAAGGAAAAATGTGTGTTTATTTCTTGTATATAGTTCAGAATGTGGAGGTGTGAGATGGATTTGATATATTCGAAGTGGATAGTCTAAATGTCATCAAGTATATATCAATTTTATACTTTTCACTACTCTCTTTATTCTATTTATATGTGATGAATTATCAATATTATTAATATTTGTTTAATATCTGAGAAGGATATTGGGACTTCTTTATCTTATAATTATACTATTTTAAGAATTTATACTTTAAAATTCAAATATAAATCCATATCCATGTAAAGATACACAAACTGACGAACCTATACACAACACACACACACAAAAAAAGATCACCAAATCCCTAAAGCCCAAAGCCCAAAGTAAGAATCGAAATTCTCAATTCTGCTATCTACCTATCTACCTATCCATCAAATAATTACACACCATTTACCAGATGAAGAGGTTGTATTATACGTCCTGTCCCATATCCTTATTACCCTATGTCTTCATATATTCATATATCCATAAGTAAATAAGTAAGTATTCATATATGTACTATGTATGTATGTAGAGCAGAAAAGAATCCACGCGCTAAAAACCATGCAAAGCAAAGTGACGAACGAACAAAAGAAAAGAAAACTGATATCCAATCCATCATCGATTCATCGGCATCCATCCATCAATCCATCCATGAATCCATCAATCCATCAATCCATCAATCAATCAACCAAGAAATCCATACTCCACCATGCATTTTTAACGCCCATATCCTATTTCCCATCCATTCCATATATGCTATCGATCTACCCCCTAAACCACGCAAAACCAAAAAAAAGGCTTATCTGAAGACGAGACTCCAGAGCAAAAAGGAAAAAAAAAAAAAAGACAAAAGAAATAGTACACCTAGTTCATGTCATCAAACAACTATAGACGTTATATTTTCATGAAGCATATCCCGATGAATTAAATACGTGACAGTGGTTGATATCCAAAAAAAAATCAAGAAATCAGATATAATCTGAACCATGTAATCCGAAATTTTCCGAATGCGCAAATCAATGACAATATACTCATCATCTGATTGAAGTTTCGAGGAGAGTATTCAAGATCGGGCTGTAAGGATCAGATAGGTAGTCACAGAAGTGATTGTAAAAGCTGGTTGGTTGATTGAATGCGATAATCTGATGTAGAAAGAACCATAATAGAACAGAACAGAGAAAACAGAAAAGTAAACTTGAATCGTGCAAATGGGTATCATAAAGCCATTTGCGCCCTTAAACAATCGTCCCAAAACCGGAAAGTAATCAAAATCAAAATCAATGGTTGGAAGTAATCGATTGCCTTAAAAAATTAATTGCCTTGGTCGTATTTACGACGCCTGGTGCTGTTCTCATCAAAAATCTGATTGCCTCGCATCTGAGAACTTTGAGTTCGTCTGGGATTGGGTTGGAAACCTTGTTGAAGAGTGGGATTATTGGCTTGACTGATTGAACTCGGGATAGGGCTGTTGCCAACGCTACTAGTTGCTGAAGATTGTCGACGGAATTGTTGTTGTTGCGCAAAGTGTTGTTGTTGATGTTGTTCAGCAAATTGACGACGGCCTTGCTGCATGTGGTAAGAGCTTTGGCGAACACCTTGTTGTTGATGAGATTCATTCAATTGACCATAACTAGGTTGCTGGTATTGAGGGGTTGAGAACTCAATATTGTTGTTGAAGTTCTGGGGAGACATGAGATTTGGCTGCATAGCAGTCCCAGACATCATATTTTGTTGCATTGCAGTTCGAGGAACCACAAAATCAGAATGCGAACGTTGGTGTTGAGGACGACCACGAATGGGTACTATACTTTGTCCACCCATGCTCATCCCCGTTCCCATGCCGCCATTCATGCTGAAGCTGGCACCACCGCTCTCCATCTGTTGAATCTGTGTCTCCACCTGGTTCTGATGGATACCCAATGGACGAGCAACTGGTGCCGCCAATGGCGATTGATAAACTGAGGAGGACCGACCACTTTGACGACTTCTTGGGAATTCAAAGTCATTGTCACCGATAGATGATTGATAATTTTCATCAATTCGATCAAAGCTAGGAAAAGCAGGCTGAAATGACATGCGACGACGCTCGACATCTGTTAAGAGTGGTGCAAATTGCATATGTTGAGCATTAGCATCGCCTGGATTAGGACGACGACGCTTCATGGTGGCGCTGTAAACAGGAACCCCATTACTTGAGCTTTGATATTGGACTGGTTGGCTCATTTTTCGATCCTGTACTGCAGGAGAGCTGTAGCTTTGCGTCTTCATAGCAGCGACACCAAGAGATTGGGAGCGCTTGTGACCAGCAGATGATACCTTGCGCTTTGCATAGCCCTTAGGAGACTTGGGTTCATCTTGGTCGATGGTGATGTTTGGAAGAATTTCAATGTCTGGGAAACAAGGTAAGAGGTCTTCAAGAACTTCTTGGTGGAGGCGGTTGAAGATTTCTAGAATCTCTTCGGTGGTATAACCTGTTCCGATGACATGAAGAAGCCAATCTGGAACAGCTGTTGGTGGACGGGGACCCTGCGCATCTTCGTCGCCCTCATCCTCATCATCAAAAGTAGAAGCACGTCTCTTTCGGCCGGAACCCTTGAGCTCATCCAACCGCTTCTGCTCACGCTTTCTAATAGCTATGCCCCAGTCTTTGATAGTACCTGGCTCACCACGACGCATGTTCTGTGTAGACCAGTCGTATACACGACGAATTTGCTGTTGTACCAAATCGCATTGTAGCTTGGCATACTCCTTAGGATTACGATAACGGGAGCGTTGATAATGCTTGCGACAATAGTGGACCCAAACAGATTGTGGAATCAACCTAGTGCACATCTTGTTTCGACCAAAGATATGTGAGATTGCCTTGCGAGGTTGCGAACCCGTCTCACAATTGGGAATGTACATACACTCAGGAACAGTGTCTGCATCCCCATCAGCTGGTGGTGGTGTAGCTGGGTCGCCCTCTGCATCCTCATCTCCATCATCGAGGGGTGATGGAAGGTTCGCAAGACGGGTGGAGTTGGGTGGGGTGAGTTCGGGAATTGGACCAACACCAGATGCCGAAACACGACTTGGTCGGCGCAAAATTGGTGCAGAAATGTTTCGCTTGTGCAATGTAGGATTCATGGCTCCATGATTGAACTCAAGCTGAGCGCTGCGATAATAATTGCTACTACTGAGTTGATGTTAGTCAAGCTGATAAACCGATAGTGTGAACGACATCGGATGGGAAGGAACATAGGACGATGAAATTGTATGAAGCGTATAACTTACTGATCTGACTCGGAGCCATTATCACTTGCATCAGTATTCAAGCGCGGTAGATCTGGACGTCTGATCAACATAGCATCACTTGGTGAATCAGGTCGACTATCCGACTCCCTGATGGAATCGGCAGAGTCAGCCAGCGAAGCTCCTGGTGCAGCTGCCATGCTTTGAGATCGGACATTTTTACTTTCAGGGGACGACCGAGAAGACTCTTGCTCAGCTAAAGTGGCTAGAGCATCAAGGTTTTCTGTTGGACTGGAAACCATGATGCTGATCTTCCTGTTGTGTGGGGAGGTTGGGGCAGAACGCGACTCGACTTTGGTTTGCTGGGTAATCGAGGAATAAGGAGAACAATTTAAATCTGTAGAATTCTCTGATGAAGATTTGCAGTAACCGTGCAAAGAAGTGATCGGATAGCTACTGTTGATGGTACTGAAAGAACTAAATCTGGAGTGGTTCGAAGAAGAAGGGGCAGTTGAGTTGGTTGTCGAGGTAAAGGAAGACAAACTGCTCCGGCTATCAGAAAATTTATGATGAGGTGACTTTTCTAAATCCGTCCCATGTGAATCATAGCAGTGAATCTTTGGGTTCATGGCGTTCACCGTACTCAACTCATTTCCTGTACCGAATTCTTTAATATTAATCGTATGATTTGATGTGTTGATTGGCAGTGAATAGCCATTTGCGTCCCATGGAGTTCGATTTCTCGATGGGAGAACGAATTTCTCTCCTTGATGATTTTGCTGCTCAGCAGCAACACTGCTTGAATTCAACAACGATGTAACGTCCATCTTGAAAAGGATGAGATTCTCTGAACTTCAAATGAATATATCCTCCGCGCTGCAGGGTGTTATTCCTGTGCCTTTCATGCAGGCTTTCTGGCGATCGGTGCTCCTTTCTTCAATGCCTTGCAAAGTTGCGAAAAGGTTTTCGATCAGTTATACTCTTTGTCGATTCGATAAAAAGATGGCTTGTCGACTTGGGAGACCTTTCAATTCAGAAGAAGGTCGAGGAGGATATGTGGCAATAAAGAATATTGAATGATGTAGGATGTTTCAGAGCTCGTACTGATCTAGAGGACTTGACTGACAAGGACTCTTCCTAGTTCAGATTGACTTGAATAGAGTGATACTGCACAATGGCAGTGGTGCCAATCCCATATACTCTTACGAATTGACAAGGCTAAGCTAATTCGTGGATCGACATCCGACAATGCATTGACCTCATCGGAAACCTTCGAAACACCTACTGTGAAGCTTGGTGTATCGTTAATATCGTCCAAACATCTGACCTGATGTAATTAAGTTGTGGATCTACTAGAGGGCCGGAGAAAACAATGAGATGGTCTATGCCTTCAAGTCTCGTCGAAACGTTGATGCCAGCTTGGACAGTAGCTATCTGCTTGCTCGGATAATGAGTATATCAGGCAATACGACGTCGATTGTCAAATACCTCAAGTGTTTACTCTTATCCTTTGATCATAAGAGCCTCTGTTGAACTGTTGGTGGTATACTTTATCGAGGAT
>NW_001820830.1:328940-371501 GCF_000146945.2 Sclerotinia sclerotiorum 1980 UF-70
AATAGGACGAAGCCAAGGACGAGCGTGAGAGAGGACTATGAATGAAGTAGGGCTGCTTCGGGTATGTTGCGATCGGATACTGGTGAGGAAACAACAGAAGAAGAGTGCAATTGGCGGCGACCGACATAACCCCAAGTAGTACTGCAAAGACATTGAATGTTGGATATGAAGCAAGGTCAGTGAGGAATGAAGAACCAATCCGAGGGCTAGCAGTGGTGAACTTGCATGAGTGGCACTGAGTGCATTGAGTTCACTAGCAAAACGGAACTTTGTCTAGTGTTTGAAGTTGAGATTCCCCACAGTCTTTACTCTTGTTATACACTTATTCCATGCTGACTGGGTAAGTTAACTAGACTGGGTCCCATCTTCGGAGCCTTGTCGATAGTAGTCCAGGGGTCTCTCTGGATCGAGTTTTGTCTGTTTATGGGTGAACCCATAGAATTCTTGGCCCTTGTGCTCGGTAGGGAAATTTTAGACCCATGCATGGTGGCCGTGTGGCAGTGTGGTCCGCCATGTTTCGAGATTTCCTTTATATGGGGATCATCATCTGAACACTTGGATCTTCTTCACCCGGGTTATGGTGAATCACAATTGATACAACACACGATTGACCCCAACTCTCCACACAAGCTACATTGGGAAGCCGATGCGATGCGAAAAATCATAGTGTGGAACATATGGAGTAGAATCATTCACGGAGTTGACTTGGCCAATGTTTCCGTAAATCAGTCAAAAGATACATTTGTTGAATTTGCATGATTCAAGAGTCAAGAACCACCAAACAAACTTCCCTTTGTTCTAGAATGACATGTTTGATATGAAGGCTAGTGTTCGATTTCGGAAATTCGTTCAATCGTTTCAATTTGGCTGGTGTCTGACCAGTGAGCTCACGGACAGATGCAGTTCGATGCAGTTCGGTAGTCCGAGTGCATCGGCTCATAATACTAAGGCCTGATAGAAATTAATATGGAATGGCAAGTGAGTGGTGGTCAAGGAGGGTCTCTTCAAATCTGGTGCAAGCTTGTGCAGATGAAGACAACAACCAAAATAATTAGAATATCTCATATGTTCTTATGACGAGGGGTGATTTCGTCATGACAAGACGAATGCACAATCGGTGTGTATGTGCGTGTTGCAGCGTCTATTGCTATGAGCTAGTCGATGGTGGGTTGGATAGATCATGGAGGTTTGGTTCGATGCCTGCCGCCACGCGGAAGCAAAATGTACCTTCGTATAAAGAGCTGTAAGGGGAGAATGCACATGAGGCTGACCTATGGATAAGTTGTCTTGCCATCGTGACTATGCTGTGGAACCACCGATGACAGCTGCAAAAGGGTTATTTGCATGGCCAAAGTACTTACGGGAAGTGAAATGGTTTTCTACAATATGTTCATAAGACGCATATCCAATCCTATCTCAAATCAGATGGATATCCTATTCTCGCTGTGTTCAGCTCGTGCTTCTGCTTTGTTAAGGTTTGTGCTGTTGCTTGCCAACACATCCATCAACAACACAAATGCTACGGAGAAAAGCATTTGTTCTGTATACATGGAAGTACTCCGTAAAGTACGTACATTACATATTCTGTACATACTTATCGAAGGTGGCTGGGATCCATGACAATTTTCATTAGTTTTCTTCTTTTTACTTGGAACACTACATGTTGATAATTGAATTTGAGATAAAAATATGCGTCGCCAGATAGTGGAATCATGTCGTCACTCAATATGAATGAAGCTCTAAATGGCATCGCTTCCGGAGAATATAAGGTATATGCATCCATTGGGGGGTGGGGTGGATGAAAGGGGGTATAAAATGGTCTAGATGAAGAAAAGCCACTCTGTTGATGGGAAGTGTGTAATGAGTGAAGTGTTGGTAAGAGATGTAAAAAGAAAGAAAGGAAAAGAAAGAAAAAATTTGCAGATTGTAGTCTAGTCTGTATCTTGCCGTTATTTAATTACAATTGGTCAAAACTCATGATTAAGTGGCCGAGCTTTTGTTTCATCTTCTACTGGGATTGTAAAAATGGTGCATCACCCAAATTTAGGTCAGACTAACAGACGCTCGTTTTGTCGAAGCTAAACTATGATGGGGAACTAATTTCGTTATATTTTTCCATTTATAATATTCCGAGCCGTTTATAGCAAATTAATCTAAATATCTTCCCAAATATAGTATTTGAGTCTCGAATCTTTTTCATTCAAGTAGACAAATCTATATATATTGGTGTTTAGTGGTTGTCCCTTCCTCTTTACGGACAGGTTAGCGAATTAGTCTACCCGTCTGCGGCTTACGGAGTATAGCTTAGAATCTTGATCCCTGAAAGAGATCTCCAAGGACTTAACTTGTTGAGGAGTTTGGAGATAAGCAGAACAAAAATACCAAGACGACAACTTCTCATACGGTCTTTCACACTTTCTCCTCGTTAGAAGTTATATCATAGCACAAAAACTAACTCTCAGAACATGCCATCCGACAAATAAAGCAGACCTACTCTACGCCGTGTACGGCCAGTCCCTAGGTGCTTTGGCTCGTGCAACACAACACAGTTTCTGTATTGTATCCAGACAATGCTACTGTTGAAAATGATACAGTATCTAGTGTCTATCTACTATCTACTATCTAGGTAGCTACCGCAAAGGGTTAGTACGAGTAGAGTGGCTGTGTACATCCAAAACTTCAGATTCATTGTAAGTTTGACTCCATTTGATTCGTGATTGTGATAAATTCTCTGACGTGAGATGGAACAAATTGAGGAGATCAAACAAATTAAATGCCCGTGCTTCTATATTGGGCGTTGAGATCCCATTCAGATCCCACCCTATCCAACATACCCTGAAGTAGATCGGTTCATTCATTCTTCATACTTTTCATCCGAAGTATTCTATTCTTCACATGTTTACTTAATACTCACCCACCTAAAATCTATCTACACCTATCCGTGGACCTCCGGTCTTGTTGTCAGCACATCGATGCAAACACTCCTCAGGTATATCTGCATAGGCTGCAAGAGCGATTGGTTGATTCTTTTCGGGCTATGTCCTACCCTGGTCGCCCGGTAAGAATCTCTCTCATGCGGTACAAGGAGGGGAAACTTAAGGTGTTAGGAAGGTTACACCAAGGGATTCCGTGTACCGTGTACCTTCACCTCCTGTCAAAGTCTAATACTCCAACGGTATCATTCGGAAATCATTTGTAATACTCTCACAACATCTACATGAGCCTCTCAACTCTATGTAGAGGTATTCTCAATTCACGGTAGAAAATTTCTAGGCATTTTTTTACTATATGTCTCAAAACTATATGCTCCGAATACCGGAATAGGTGGCTTTTAGAGTGCGGTTGGAATCAGAAATCATGCCGTCAAGTGTTGTGTCATGTCATCTCAAGGTTATTTACAGTAGCACGGTACATGCAATAACCGGAACTCGAGATAAACAATTTCTGATTTCGAGAAAAGCATGTATTCCTTGTCAAATGCATCTTTTCCAGGCAAAGCCCTCGATATATCTGCTGAATGCATATACACTGTCACTTCAGATATAGTACCTTCTACGTACCCTTGGGTCCAGACTAAAAAGTCGGAGTATTTCATTGGCCGGGTGGAAAGTTTCTACTGTCTGGTCATTAACTAATTCCATTACATTTCAACACAACTCTATTTATCTCGTGAAGGTTGAACCTGCTAGGGTATCCTACTAATTGGGTTGAGGTCATCGCACAATGCCGTTGTTGGATCTACAGTATGATCGATACCGTGTGGCGATTCATCCAAAGTCTCTTTTCACTCTTGAGATGATGTGGACTTCCATCTAAGCCGCGAGTGGATAGGTCTCACTACCCTACCTCACTTCACCCCGACTCCTTGTTCTTTACGCCTTGTAGAAGCTTACGGGGGAGCATTTAGCTAAACCATCAAAGTACAACAAATTCCTCTCACCTAAGCTAAATGAATCTACCTGTTACTTCAAG
Source organism: Sclerotinia sclerotiorum 1980 UF-70 (assembly GCF_000146945.2). NCBI lineage: Eukaryota > Fungi > Ascomycota > Leotiomycetes > Helotiales > Sclerotiniaceae > Sclerotinia > Sclerotinia sclerotiorum. The sequence continues at coordinate 332,913 of NW_001820830.1, forward strand.
TAGTTTGCTACCTCGAAAGCAGATAAAAAGAAGACACGGATTATGACTTCGAGTTAATACCAGTTTGGAAGTGGTTTTCCAAAATACTATACTCTAAAGCCAAGGACTCAGCTTCTGACCCTTTTCCTTAGTCACTTCACGAATACACCTTTGCCACAAAACATTAGTTAAAAAGACTAGATAATAGACCTTGATGGCTTTCTCCGTTGCTACAATGCATGAACTACTCAGAGAACAGGGAGCAATCTAGCAAACGGCCTTATGACCCATTTTTACTTTGTTGTATCCTGAACATAGGAGACCTTCCCTCTAGCATGATTCGTCTCACTGGTACTAAAAATGCCCAATGATCAAATATGATGCAGTTCTAATCATTTTAGGATTTCTTCTTTGGATTGTACAACTGATAATTCTATCCGAACTTGCTGCCATTCCTTCGATCAATCAAACCAGCTCCTAAGCACTACATATCCCAATGAACTCAACAGATGTATGCCTCATGGCGCATATATTTCGATCATCCCAATTCTACAACATACATGTTACCAAGCTTTCTTCACACGATTATCGCCATTTGATAGCTGGGAAAGAAGTTTGCATGGAAGTCTCACAACCTTGAGCGACTGACTGCTCGTTTTCTAGTCATCCAATAGCCGGAGGCTACATAGTACTTGCTTTCTTCAGACGCACTCAAGTAAACACATCATTATATTTGTTTATCGCCCCCAATTTTCCACATGCTCATTCTCACAAGCAAGTCCCTCATCATTCATATATACGTCTCGGGATTGTTTTCGATACATACCAAAATGATAGGAATGGTAGTACATGAATGCGACTGTAACCCTGCAACTCCTCGCGCTTGATCAGTTTCTTCACCGCTCGTAATAATTTCGTATATCCTCAAACTTCTGAATACTTCGCAAACATCATATGCATACAGCCAGCCCTACTTTACAGCTCTCTTTCCGTAGTTCCGCAAATCCGAGGCCGCTTTCATGTTTTGCCTTCGTTTGCCTTACGAAGTAGATCTCCCGGACATCCATAAATAGCGCAACTCGCTTGTTTCCTTGCAAACAGTCCGGCATTTCAAGACATCTATCCCCATTTACTAGGGTTATTAATAATTGAATCTCAAACTTTCAAACGGCCGGCGCTGACTAGAATTCCCGTTGCCCAAATATGTGGAGGATTAAACCCTAAAGCCTGTTTATATACCGTATTCCCTTTGAAACTCTTCACATGTCATCTTTAAAACTACCACCTCCATATTGTTGCCGTTCTCGGAGAAGTTAGCGATTCTCCTAATCAATCATCATCTTGGGGATCAGGTTGTTGTCGATCGAGATCTATCTCAGGATAAGATTGAATATTCGCGGAATTCATCCTACATAGGCCGAGAGCATAACTAACATACACGCATACGCATGCGCATACGTTTACACCGGATATCTTTCCGTTGAATGGCTTATACCGTCTATCTTAGATATTCATAAGCTGGTCTTGGGATCTGCGATGGCGATATCTTGGGATATCAGTCTTCATGGATATATGTCTCACTTACTCAATGCCTGAAAACATGTATTTTGCTTCTTGCGATTTGCTCACCGGGACTCGCGGCACTAATCTACATTGAATCATCAACCTATGACATATCATCCAAATGAAGTCCGCGAACATCTCGAAGCCCCTCTCCAACTTAACTTAGCTCAAAATGATTACTATGCTCTCTTTTAGCCCAGTCTCATCATCTACATCCCAACATTCGCATCTGATCTATCCCATTCCAATACCGAACAGGCTACACAAAGTGAAGCCATATCTCACAAGAATGCCCACAAAACACAATTACATATATTACCGGACGCCTCATCAGCTCTACCATCCATTTCATCAATTTTCACATGCGCATAGACTCACAATCAATCACACCACCTCACATCCACATCCACATCCACATCCACATCATATCAGATCATGCCTCATACACCGTCCTACCATCCCATCTCACCAAGACTTACCCCTCATTCCTTATATAGTATTCCAATACCTAGCATCCTAGCATTCGTTCTTCCACATCTCAGCCAGCCGTCTTTTACTCCATGCTAATCTACTAACCCCCGCTTCTATCTAGTTTCATGAGATTAAATAGGCCATGGGCTGAGCGTTGATCAACGCTCAGCCCACAGCCACCGGAACTTAATTTCCTCTGCCGTTCGTTCTCACCTACCCGTCGTATCCCCTTAGCTCTCCATCATGCACATAACAACATACCCATTTCATCCATTTCATCCATTTCATCTGCACAATTCCCAGTTTCCCCTCCCAGACCACTTACCGGTGACCCTGTCTACTTACACAAACCCATCATCATCACGATTACATCTCCTGATCACGATTTCTAAATCCAAAATTGCACAATCTTCACCCGGCAATCTATGTTTCAGCTCCAGCCACCAAATTCATCCCAGTTAACTCGGTCTCACATAAACCAAGTATTTTGAACCAATCAGCTGTAGATTTTTGAGGGAGAGGGTTGTCGGTGGTTGCACTTGTGTTTTTACTTACGTTTTGGATTTGTTAATTAGGATTTGTTCTTTAGGTTTTGCGATTTGGGGAGTTGATGGTGAGGAAGGGGGATGGAAGGTTGGTGGGTGTTGGAGGGTGAAAGGGATAGGGATGGGGAGAAGGATGTGGAGGGATGTATGAGTATTATCAAATTAGATCAGTGGATAGATACTTGATAATGAGTTAGGCAGAGGACCATTTATATTTTGGAGGCGGTCATGATCACTGAAGTCGATATAGTTGACGCAAATTATGACCAAAAAACATAAAAATATCATTCTCAAAAGAAAATCTACTAGCTTCAACTTGAGCAGGATATATTCGTTCATCACCATGCCACATTCTTCAACCCAAACATCAATTGATCTTAAAAATCGAACCACGAATATATTATCGCACTCACTCATCGCTCCTTCTTCATATATAGGCTTAATACACATCCAGATGACTATACAGTCTGACTAATCACGTTTTCCTCCCCCTTTTACGGTCCTATGTATACTATATCGCGATCGATCGTGGAGATTCGAATCCAATGCGAACCACACAATCCTTTTGCCCCCAAGATTCTTCCCCCGAGTTTCTTAATTACCGAGTATGAATCCTTCAACTTAATCTTTATATTATCTATCTATCTATGCATACCTATGTATTCGAATTCTCTTCACCATCAAGATCCATCCATACCTTTTGCAACCTCTTTTTGCATTCTCATATCACAGTCAGAAACACTTTCCCTCTTTTCCATTCTCAGGTCACGGAATCAAACCTATTGATCAGAGAACAGATACACAGTAGTCTTCTCATCAAAATACATATCTTTATCCAACCTAGTAGAAAGCCATCAAACTCGAGCTCCGCATATCCCTTATTTCCCTCCCCTCCTCCTTCCCCAAATCTCTCTCACTCTTCACTTCACAACCCTAGTTACTATACTCTCAAATAAACTCCACATAACCATAACCATAACCTTAACCCTAACCTCCCATCTCTCACTCACTCATACATTTACCTTTCTAATTCTAATCATATAATCCCCAAACCTAAGATCTTACAATCTTACCACACCATAGCATATAACTTCCAGGCTAAGAAATAGTAAAGAAATAAATTGCTAAAGTGCTAAAATAAACTTCTTCAAGAGAAACTAGGACATCTGTATAATGAAGTAAGCCGTTGCTCTTAAAAAATAACAAAAAAGTGCATTTTCTTCCTTCCTTCCTTTTCTCGCCCCAGCCCTTCCTTTCGCTCCTGAGTTCTTCCCTTAATATAGAACTTCGTAATTTTCATCACATCACATTTTATATCTTATATCCAACATATGCATGTCATATTCGGATTTCCAATCCCATCTATCATCATCCTCATCATCCTCATCATCCTCATCATCCTCATCATCCTCATCATCCTCATCATCCTCATCATCCTCATCATCCTCATCATCCTCATCATCCTCATCATCCTCATCATCCTCATCATCCTCATCATCCTCATCATCCTCATCATCCTCATCATCCTCATCATCCTCATCATCCTCATCATCCTCATCATCCGCCCAATACCCTTCCCAAAAAAAAATATCAGTATAAAAAACCAACTCACCAACTACCTAACCCATCAACTCGAACTCCAACTACCTAATTACCTAATTACCAATTACTTAATAAACTGGATAAGATAGATATAATCTAACAGCTAACTAACTAATAACTCAGTATTCAGTATTCAGCTCTACTATATATATCAAGTTCTATATTTATCAATTATTTTTATTGACTCGGGATTGATTGATATTGATTATATAGTTATGAATTTAGATTTAGATTAGATTAGATTAGGTGAGGGGAATGAATGAAGGGATGAATGAATGTAAAAATATCTTGTTTTATTTTTTGTTTTCCTTTCTTTTCTTTTCCCTTGGAAATGGATGGTAAATAGATCAAAAGTCTTGTAGTTATGCTTCGGCACACACACACACTCATATATATATATAAACACCCATAATTCAGGTTATTGATCGGTACTGCTATTGATTTTGATATTGATATAGATATAATACACTTCTTCCGCCCTCTATCCCATCATCTCATTTCCATCCCAAAATCCCAGCCCCACCTTCAACATGCTCTATCAAGTTCACACGATCATCTGCCCATCTCCCATCTCCATCTTCCATTTTCCATGATATTTTATCCATCCTCCCCCTCTCCCTGACTCTTCCTTCCCATCTATGTATACCCCACATAAATCCCATCCAACCCCATACATCAAATCCCCTAATATTACAAAACAAACCCCCTTATACACATCCATCTCGATCCATCATCCATCGATCGAATCTCACCACTCTCACTTCCATTTCACACCCACTCATACGAGCGAGCGAGTGAGTGGATGAGTGAATGAGACGAAAAGCCCAAGCCCAGCCCAAGCTAAAATCCTCAAAATCGCAAACAAAAAAAAAGTAAAGAGAGCAAGACCAATGTCTCATTATAGTTTTTACCAAATTTCAAAGGTATTCGTAAAAGTACAACCTTCTGCCCATCCCATCCATGTCGACTCATCGGAAAAAAAAAGGAAAAGAGTGTGCCGTATACCACGGCTGTATTGATGTAATCAAGTATTGTGTGCGTACCAAAACCGGAAACTCGAATCTTCTCGAAAAAGAAAGAAAATTACGTGTCTTATCTTCTTCGTCTCATCCAGAACGCCTTCAATGCCATGCATACCATGCAATTCTTGCAAAAGACAAAAATATCCACGTTCATATGCAGACGCATCGCAACTCAATAACGATCACGTCCATTACCTCCACCCATTCCCTGATCCTCAGGTTCATGTGAATAAGTACAAGCAGCACCCTTAGCACATTTTCCCTCACCCCAAAACTTGCATGGCTGTTTTTTGCCCTTGTAATTTCCATTTTCATCTAATGGTTCCCACTTTGAATCTTTCTTCCATTCCGAACCCTTTTTTCGCTTCCAGTTATCGTTGAAATGGTTGTTCTTTCCTCCTCGAGATTCCCGATTCTCAACGTTTTGATATCCGGATGCCCATTGTCGTGACGAGGAGCTGTCGTTGGTAAGGGATGGTGCGTAGCTTTGAAGTGCAGGATTGTTGGACCAAGCGCTGAAATCGAATTGTTGAGTAGCTGGTGAAGTATTATCTACACTCATATTACTACCACCAGTCAAACCAGCAAGGTACTGTTGAACCTGTTGGTTGACGTCTGGAACAGGCGCTTGATAATTCATAACTGGCTGACTCATTTGTGGTTGATAATTCTGCATTTGGGGAGTTGGCATAGCAGGTACCATTGGTGGTGCGGGCGGTGCTTGAGGAGCTTGCATTTGAGCAAGAAACCTCTCTTCTGCAGCATTAGGGTGATCCTTATTATAACCATCCCACCAGTCCTTCTTTTGAGCTTCGTTCATCCATTCAGGTGGTTCGATAGCTGGGTATGGCTTTCCTTTCAATGTCGCGACAACACGTTGCAAGTTATCCCATGCTGCGTCCATGATGGCGTTAGATTTTGGTACTCCACCAAGTTGTTGTAAAGTTGAAGAGACATCATTTGAGTTTGAAGCATTTTGTGTGAAACCACGGGCCTGGTTGTCTCGCATTTCTTTGTACTTTCTTTCTTCAAGACGACTAATCGCGAGAGTACGTGCATAATCTGGACCATACTGATGGATGTCATGTAGCCTTTGTATCAACCAAGGGGCACTTGGATACTTCAATTGTTTTGCCATGGTAGTAGCGGCGTTATTTGCAGAAGATGGTTCTTTCGCAGAAGGTGGAATTTCCGAAGGATCATTATAGATAACAAGTAACTCATTGGCCTCTCGTCGCTCTTGTACTTGTTGCTCTGGGGTAACAAACTTGACATTTCCGCCTCTGGTGATGTAACTTGGACCATAAGTAGTGTTTTTATCAAGGTTGGAAAGGTCAACTTCAACCAGATTAGGATAAGGTCGTTCTTCAATCGTAGCGGACATAGGTTCATCATCTTCGTCATCTGTAACCTTAACACGTTGCTTATGCATCATACCTTCAGAATGATTATTATGTGCATCTCTCAACATGTTATCTTGTCGTCCCTCATCTTCTGCCACTTCATGTTTGAACAAACGAATTTGCTCAAGCTCATCATCTGGCTTGAATTTGACTCTGAGATGTCGTCGACTTTCTTTTCGCTCACGTCTCTTCTTTTCCTCTGCGGTCTCTGGAGGTCCAGCCGCCGGTGCAGCCTTCTTTGGTGGCTCAGGTGGCTTTTCAATGCTGGCTAAGATGTCTCCTAGTCTGGATGATATTGGTGGGGATGGTTCCTTCTTCTTGGGTGGAGCAACCTTCGGAGTAGGCTTTGGAGTTGGTTTCGAAGAAATGCCAAGAAGATTGGCATTTGGTCTCTTGGGTATTGGGGGTAATTTTGATGTCGAAGTAGGGGCACCGGAAACATCAGTAGCGAACTTTTTATTTGGTTTGCCATTGGTGCTATCTCCTTCATGAGGTCTCTTCGAACCTTGACTAGTCGCTGTGGGCTTTATGGTTTCAGCTCGAGATTTAATTTGTTCTATCTTTTCAAGCTTCTTCTTGGTGTCTTCAACACTAGACGTTGTCTGCTCTATCTTAGAAGCTCTTTCCTTTGCGTCGGTTGTGCTCTCTATTATAATCTTAATGTAATCCTTGATTTCTTGATCTCCTTTCTTATTCCAACGCTTTGCAAGAGCATCAAATTTACTCTTCTTGAGTAGGTCTTCTGTAAGTGTTTGAAATTTGGCAAGTAAAGCGAATACAGCCCGTGGAAGTTTACCAAGATAGTCCTCTGTTTTCGTACATTCGATGAGTGTGGCTGTTAGACCACTTACTAACTTTTGATGACCACCAAGATTCTCAACGATTGGACCGTAGCCAAGCTTGTTTGCCGCCTCAATTGTCTGATAGAGGGCATCAACTTGTTCGGAACGAAGCGTCTTGAGTTTTTGTATTTGTGCTTCGGGAGCTTTAGATGTGGTCACTTCTTCGATCTTTGCAGCAGTTTCCTTGATTTGAGTTCGAAGCGCAATAACCGTATTGGCATAATCGTTCATAGCACTTGTAATAGCAGCCGCACTTGGAGTGGAATTGGGATCCTTCCAGATGATTCCTATGGCATCCCATCGGGCAGCATTAGGGATATCATTGGGACGCGTGAGTTCACGAACCTGTATTGATTATTGTTAGTATTCGTTTTAGTGGCCTTCTAAAGGCATCAGACACGAATTGCAGGTTTTCAGTGTCAAAAGAGGTATGCGAGCAGGCTAACATGACTCATTATGATGCATCGAATCAGTTCACACAGAACGCGTTAAATATCATGATGAGGAGTGGTAACGGCGCTTGCATGTCATTCACACAATGAAGGCCACATTCAAGGATTAATGGGAAGAGACGTGTACTTACAGTACTGATATCTATTGGCGGTGGCATCTCTTCTTCATTATCGTCTTCATATTCAGATTCTTCTTCCGAACTTGATTCTTCCTCTGAAGAGCTTGATTCCGTGGATGTTGCAGGAGACTTATTTGGTGTGCTTGTACCATCGGCACGTACATTGAAATCTTTATCAAACGCCGATCTGCCGGTGCCTTTGTAAGTGCTAACGTGTGTTTTCTTTTCCCTTGGGACGCGAATTTTCTGTGAGATTTTGGCAGGCGTTGAAGTTTCTAACCGAGATATCAATATTGAGGTACAAAAAGGTGTCCAATGATACTCACTTGATTTAATTAGCCCCACTACAAGCTCTTTTCCACTTCTTGATTTCCTCGGGTGAAACTTTGGAATGGTATCTAGAGAACAGTTATTAGCAAAATTTCGTATCAAACGAGGGAAATCCAGATGTACTGACTTTTTAGTCCAGGAGGAACTTGTATAGGCGTATCTTCCCATGAAACGAATGGAGCATACGGGAACCGAGGTCTTGAAGAGGTATTGTTCGCAACAAGATTTGGATGAGTGATTCGGAGTGGGTTCGGTGCCGGAGCAACAAGTTTGTATTCGGGAGCATTCTCTCGTTGACGAGGAGGAGTAGCAGCAGCGGGTGCCGCGACGGGGTACTTCTCTTCAAGCGGGACATGTTGCTCCACCTCCTCCTTTGGACCAAGATCTGCGGCAATGGGAGGATACTGCACAGTATTGTTGGATAAGCTCTGGCTCATTTTTTGGGGCACAATACCATTCTGAGGTTGATTGAAGAAATGGTTGTCATTAGTTTGTGCCCTTCGACCATAGCTATAATCAGGTTTACTACCGATTCCACTATTTGATCGTTGAAACGCAGCCGACGCGATCCCACTATTCAACTGCTGTTGAGCCAGCATGCTATTATACTGAAGAGTTTGAGGTGAAATTGTGGGATGTTGGGGAGCATTTTGTTGATACGGGAAAGATGTTTGAGCTCCATGATATGAGCTTGATTCTTGCATGGAAGGATCGAGGCTGTAAGAGGGAGGACCGAACAAATCTGATGGTCCAACATGTTGGTACTGAGCAGAATATGCAGGATTGCTTGAGTATGATAGAGAATTGTATGAATGTTGTTGATGAGAGAGATCATACTGCTGTCCATAAGAAGGTTGATTGGTAGAATATCTAGCATATGGATCTGCTTGTATGTGCTGCTGCTGCTGCTGTTGTTGTTGTGGCTGAGGCTGGGTTTGCTGCTGCTGGAATCCATATTGTTCTGCGGTATTTGGCCAAACAGGAGCATTATTCAATAAACCATCGAAGTCGACATCATCTGGTATATAGCCATGATTATCACCGTCCATCTTGAACCGAGGAATTAAAGAGCCAGTCACGTGAACTAGTGAAAGACGGAAGTTGAAAAATGACTCGGTAAAATGCGCCTAGTGCGGGTAACTGAAAAAGTGAGAAGGATCCAACCTCTCGGATCGGCTCGGCTCAGGGCGTGTCTAAAAAGAAAATGTGGTGTGTCTGGAAAGGTACAGGACCAAATCTGGAATTATCGACTATTCGATTTAAGATAAAGTGGATGATTTGACACGGTCTTATTGGTGAGCTAGACGAAAATATGAATTAGCTATTAATTAACAAAGGATTTTCGATCAAGCAACCCCAGCGAATTAGGATGAAAGGGTCCGATCTTGATGGCTGGCGTAAAGTGAAAATGTGACCAAAGGGAAATAAAGGAAAAAAATAAATTTGGTGGGCCAGGAAAATATTGTGTGTCCTGGTGTGTATTTCTGTGAATAGTATGCAAAAGCCACGGATGATGATGCCTGCATTCTTTGCACTCTCTTGACCATCTGCTGAAAGATTTTTTTTTTTCAAAGGTAGTGGTAGGTAATAGAAGGTAATTGATGAATGAATGGATGAATGAATGCTTCTGATAGCACACTTCTTCCACTCCCTTAATCATCACAGTTTGTATTGTAAATGATAAGTGAGTTAGATGAAGTATGAAATCGACAGTTATCACACCTAACCTCTGGGTTATTTACCAGTGCGTGATGTTCCCATGAAAGTACCCTTTGTTCGAGTACACTCAGCTGTACCATCACACACTTTTTTAAAACACCAGGAGCCGGACGGCCAAGAGATACTATCGTTAAAAAGAAGTACAACAGCGGCAGCACAGTACAATATAGTCCAGTACAGCCAGGTTCTAGACATATGAGTAAACCCTCTCTGCAACAATGATGTAGATAGGAGATCTTTCGTATGGAAAGGATCTCTTCTTTTCACTGTGCTATACGATATGGGCAACTTATGATGTCTCAACCTTGCACGTTGATAATGCGCTCTCTTTCGACCTCTATGCGAAAGCAAAAGCGTAAAAGCTTTATGTCTAGGCAGATTGAGGATTCTTGGAGATGGCAATACAATTTTTTGGTAGGGGAGGGGGGTAAAAGTGTAATTGTAGATAATTTTGCCAGCTTCAATGGCATGGCTTATCAAATTTGATGCGTGTATTCAAGGTGTTACCGTACCCTTTTTCTCTTTTGATTCTTTCTGCTTTGCGCTCTCAGATCCTTCCTCCAGTTTCCTTTTCTTTTGTTTTCTTCTCTAAAGTTATGCTCTTAGGAGCGAACCAGCAGCCTTTTCTTTTCAAATCCGGTCACTTTTTGTTTTCAATAGGTAATTAGTTTGTACGATCATATGTTCTGATTAGAAGTCGCGGCCATAATAAACAATCAAAGAGAACTTGTAAACGGGCAGTTTGATGATGAAAATTGGGGGGAGAGTTGACGTGTTGACGTGTTGAAGAGCTGTAGAGTTGGGAATTTAAAGAAGGTCAAAGGAGTATGGAAAACACGAAATTTGCTGATGGCGTTGTTGTTGCGTTGTTGATTAAATGAAGGAACAGAAAATCGACGGGAATGACCTGTTAATCTGAAGAAAGGGAAGGTCCTTTTAGTTCGCCTGCCAGTCGTTTCGCTATTTGGTAAGAACTTGTACTATTTTAATGACGCTAGATCATTCTTAGTCATTCACCCAACCGATTGATACCTAGATAGGTACGGTAGGTGGTAGGTGGTAGGGTCCACGGTTATGGCCCATGGGTTATTCACTCGAAATCGGGAAACCTAAGATTTGGGGATAAGCTATTATCGCAAAAGTCGCAAATGTGTCCTTGACAAGAAGTCGAATGATTTTACGCTTCACTTGATCGTGAGCTTCATCTATTTCTATTATTGCGCTTGTCGGTCTGATCTGATATTACATGATATATTCTAGGTAATTTGGCTGAAGTTCAGCCTTTTAAATCAGCAACAAAGATGGCAGCTTCTCACAACTCACTCCGGGATCGTCAGATCAGTATGTAAATATATCCCAAATCTTCCAGTCCTTCAGCATAGTCATGTACTAACAATCTGGCTACAGGATCAATTGAGCGCATGCTAAATTTGAACCATGACTCTCCCGAATCTGCAAATTCCCACGATCAAACCTCACACACTGGAATTGCGGTTCCATCAGTACCAATTCTAAATGAAGATGGGGAACCAATATGGAAAGTGTTGGTCTTCGATGACTTAGGACGAGATGTTATCAGCAGTGTACTACGGGTCAGTGATTTAAGAGCCTGGGGAGTTACAATGCATATGTATGTTCATGCGCGGGGAAACAAGAGCTTAGATGTTACTTTAAAAGTACTGACGAAGTTAGGCATATATCAGCAAATCGTCATCCTATTCCAGATGTCCCAGTATTATATTTAGTCGAACCTACTGAAGCAAACCTAAAGGGCATCACCAGTGATCTCTCCAGAGGTCTCTATTCCCCTGCCTACATCAACTTTCTCTCCTCGATACCCCGCGCATTACTAGAAGATTTCGCAAAACAAACGGCAGAAGCTGGAACATCCGAAAATATTGCTCAATTCTATGATCAATACCTCAATTTCATTGTGGGTGAACCAGATTTGTTCAGTCTTGGTATGAGAAAGGAGAATACGTATTGGGCATTAAACAGCGCAAAGACAAAGGATGAGGAATTGGACAATGTGGTTGATAGGATCGTCAGTGGACTTTTCAGTGTTATGGTCACAATGGGTAAGATCTTTAGCAATTGTATATTCACATTTAGCTAACTTTCAAAAGGTGTCATGCCGATAATTAGATGTCCTCCTGGTGCAGCTGCAGAAATGATTTCTGCTAAGCTCGATCGAAAATTACGAGATCACATCCTCAATTCGAAAGACAATTTATTCTCTGCCCCAAGCAATCGACAATCTACTACTGCGCCTTCTTCACGACCTGTTCTTATTATCCTTGATCGAAATGTTGATTTAATACCTATGCTGTCGCATTCTTGGACATATCAATCACTCGTACACGATGTTCTTAAAATGAAGTTGAATCGAATTACCGTCGAGACACCAATTGATGAAGAGAATCCGGCAAAGGGTACAACTAAGAAGGCATACGATTTAAATGCAAACGATTTCTTTTGGGCGAAAAATTCTGCTGTACCATTTCCACAGGTAGCGGAGGATATTGATGCAGAATTGATGCGATATAAGGCCGATGCAAATGATATAACGAAGAAGACTGGAGCTTCTTCCATAGAAGATCTTCAAAATGATACGAGTGCTTCAGCACAACATCTGAAAGCTGCCATTACCTTACTTCCAGAATTGAGGGAACGAAAAGCTGTGCTGGATATGCATATGAATATATTAGCTGGACTTCTGACCGGCATAAAGGACCGACAATTAGACAACTTTTATCAAATGGAGGAAAACATTATGAAGCAAACGAAGGCACAAATGCTTGAGGTGATAAATGATCCGGATAAAGGCAAAGAACCAACGGATAAATTGAGATTGTTCATCATATGGTACTTAAGTACCGAGCAAGAAATTACAAGAGCAGAGATGGACAAATTTGAAGAGTCATTGAAAGCTGCAGGTGCTGATACTACATCTCTGTCATATGTCAAACAGTAAGTTTCTCGGCCTTGTACTAATAGTCAGGTCATTCAACTGACAATTGCCTCAGAGTTCGTACCACAACCCGTATGACCATGCTCACCACGGCCCCTACACCCGCTTCTCAACCACCAAGTACATCCGGTGATCTTTTCCGTGGTCTTTCTTCCATTTCCTCCCGCCTCACCACGTCCCTCAAAGAAACTGGTATCACTACCAATTTTGATAATATCATTTCTGGAGTGAAGAATTTCCTCCCCGCAAATCGCGATCTTACTGTTACAAAAATTACAGAATCTATCATGGATCCTTCATCAGCTTCTAGCTCCGCTATTGCAAAAACCGAAGATTATCTCTACTTTGATCCTAGATCGGCAAATGCAAGAGGTACCGTACCTCCAGCTAGTGCAAGTAGAAGGAATGAAATGCCAGGTGGTCTAGCAGGGCCTGGTATCACCCCAAGTTTTGGAATGCGTAGACAAGGGTTTACTGAGGCGATTGTTTTTACAGTTGGTGGAGGTAGTATGGACGAGTATGGTAATTTGCAGGAGTGGGCGAGGAGGGTAAATAAGGAGGGCGGAGGTAGTGGAATTGGGAAGAGAAGAGTGGTTTATGGAAGTACGGAGTTGGTTAATGCGGAGGAGTTTTTGGGTGGGGAACTAAAGATTTTGGGTGGTGAATCTTCGTAGGTGTACTAATTAGATGGTACGAAAGGAGAGAAAATCACATTTTGGAAGTCTGAAATGGGATATGTGTTTTCCATCATGGTTCCTTGTTCCTAATCTTACTATCCAGTGATTAGGTAGGTACCGGTTCCTTCTCTTAGGTATCATCCGCTTATTATCCACCTAATCTTTTCCTCCTATTCCTCTATTCTATACTTGTACTACTTCCACAACTATTAGGTACTACTAGGTAAATCAAAACACAAAGCTAGTTCCCCATGCACCAAGTACGCATATTAGTGAGGAAATACTAGCTAGGTAGATAGGTAGGTAGTTTACCTGGGGATTTTTTTCGTCTTCTGTATACTAAGATTACTGTTGTGAGATGTTATTCTATTCTGCTTTGGTTTTGTTGATTTTATTTGATGTTGATGTTGGTTTCTTTGAGTATTTTTTTGGGTTTTGGTTTTGGTTTTGGTGTTGGGTTTTGAGTGGCTGATGAGTGGTGAATATTAGGTGTTGAGTGTATAGATGGAAGTAGATAAAGTAGTACTATACCTACAATACCTACCTATACAATAAGTAAAAATAAAATGAAAAGAAATGGAGTGTATCTTTTTACTTGTAAGTACATCGTATATTGGATATTGGATATTTTTGGATTTGTTGTTTTGTGTTTGCTGTGTTGTTATGGATTAGGTGGATGGATGGTTGACTGGAGTTTGGTTGTAAGGTCTTGTGTTCCGTTTTCTGTGGTAATTGGGGAATTACCACTGGGGGATTGGCGAATTACCGCTGGGGAATTGGGGAATTATCACTTGTGAATTGGGGAATTACCACGGGAATTGAGATGTGCAACAAAAATATCAGTATTTCACTTGTGGTTACTTTGTTTTTTGTGGTAATTGGGGAATTTCCCCGAAAATTCAGATATACAACAAAAGTATCAATATTTCTTTCACTTGTACCTGCTTTCCCTTTTTGTGGTAATTCCCTAATTACCATTGGGGATTGGGGAATTACCATGAGAATTCAGATATGCAACAAAAGTATCAATATTTCATTTGTGCCTACTTCTATTCACTTTCTATTTCCCTTCTTTTTAATCAATGATAGGACCACCAGAGCCGTTATAGATATCTAGCAAAGAAATTGAATTAATAATGATGGAAGGGATTAGTTATAAGTTAGTAGATGGGAAATGGAGTATGCCAAATTCAGCCGTTACTTTCCTATATCTTTATAATATTTCTAGCCTAATTCTTCCTGTCCTAATCTTCCCTCTCTCTTTTTCTACACTCTCCTCTTGTGAATCTCCTTTATTCTACCAGGATTCGCTAGTTATTGCCACAATAGCCTCGGACAGCTAGGGACCTTTGGTTAAGACCCTGCAAGGTAGAAAATATAAATCATAATTAATACTTGAAAATAACATAAAATTTCGCAAGGACGAAGAAGGAACGAGAACTCCTCGTGAATGCACCAGTGGGTTGATATTCTTAGGGAAGGATAACAAGCACTATCACACTTTAGACACTACATTTAACAGAGCTCGTGCAATAGAAATAAACTCACCAGCAATCATAGTTGTAGAAATTTTCCGTCGGTTCCTGAAAGGCATCCGTGTTTAACATATCCGAAACTGAGATCATGTCTAGTTCAATGATGGATAGCGACAATGGGATATCCTCAACGACTTTGACTGACCATTCATTTCCAATGATTCGTTGTCGCTTGAAAGGCCCAGGCTGCTGAATAACTGTCATGAAGTCGAGTTCATGTTTGATAAAATTCATCGTGGCAACGTATGTAATGTTTCGAGGAGAATGATAAGGTAGAATTTTGTCGCTGTCCGACTTCGACAAGAATGAAAGATTTCAAGGGCTGAGTTAATTCAAAAAACATCTTTGGTGCCTGGGTACAGAACCTCGATGCATACCACTGGTGCAAGCAAGCGGAAAATGCTCGCATATAGAGCGTCCTCAGAAGGAGGCCAGCCATTTCCCTAAGCGAACATGATCAACGAGCTATTATCGACATCGATATTCGACTACATGCCCATGAGGAACTAATGAAACTCCGAGAAGGTTTGCTCCCGTCGTTAACGACGAGGTCGAGAAAATTGTTGTGAATAAAGCGACTGGTAAGCACCATAACCGACTTAAAAACCATCTTGGTTAATTTGTTGGTGATACTTAGGCTTGTTTCTTTGTGTGAGGCTGGTTCTTGTAGAGCTTGAAGGTCAGTTTACTGTAAAGCGGTTATTCGAGGCTGTACAGAGCCTTCCAGAAGGAAATCCTACAACGTATCAACAACTCAAACGATTTCAGCCGCTGGACATCTGTCGAAATTTTGAAGTGGATAGCTTGTTCATACCGCAAGCTCAAATTCTTATAATCGCAAGATGGATTGGTCTTCTACCCGGGAAGTACTGTCGTTGACGATACAGTACTAGAGCACTATTAATTAGCCAAGGGTCATTTTACACCAAAACTCAACTATTTCAATAAATTTTAATAGTTTGAATTATTGAAAGTATTTTTTGAAAACTAAAACTTTCAAATATATCGATATCGAATAATATCGAAAAATTTCTAATTTATTTTTTGGAATTTTTTCTATTTAGATATTAGATTATATTGTCACGATTCACCATTAGCATTGATGGTGTTACGATGGTAGCAAACTGATTAATTAGGAGAGCTTAGGCCTTGTGCAAACACGATCAGATTTCATCGAATTAGTATGTGATCTTGGTCACCTGAAGATCGTATGCGCACGCACCATCAGAAATCACGTGATAAGGAGCCCTAGGAGCCCTCAAAGCTCCTGGGGGCTCCCTTTATCGATCATTATATAGTCAGAGTAGTTTCATAGTTTAGGAGCTTCGTGCTCAATTTAGTTATCAATTAGTTTACTTACATTCTACTTGATCTAGTAACGAATTCACTTTCAAGTGAATACCAATGATAAAGCCTTAACCCATAACTACCAACCGACGAACCTTAGGCAGCCGCTGCCTCCAGTATAGTATCGTTACATATATTTTGATTAATTAAATTTTTCTTTTATTTTTATAATAAAATCAATGAAAATTAAGAATATTATTTTTAAAGTTATATTATACCTTGTTTGATTTTTTTGAGAATTTCAAATTTTCAAATTTATATTACTTCATTAAAATTTAAATATAAAAATAATATAAGTGTTACGACGGCTTCTGGCCTCGTATCATATGACCACGTACGAAGTCATGTGATCCCTTCGATCCCTTCGATCCCTTCGGTAAAGGGATCGAAGGGACCGAAGGAACGATAGGCATGAAAGTCTATATAATCAAAATGGATTCCCTTTGTATAGAGCTTCGTGCTCAAGATCAATCATTTAGTATACTCTACTATTAGTTACGAATTGCATTATTGTCATTACTTTAAGTCCCTGCTTGACGCCTAGTTATAAACCACCTCGAGAGCCTAGAGCACTTCCACGTGATCTAGACGGCAAACCTCGTAACAATAAGTTCAATAATATAATTTCCTTTATTATTAAAATATATAAATAAAATGTTTAAGTTTTGGTATAAAAAGACCCTCGGCTAATTATCAGTGCCCGATCACTGTACTACGAAGTTATCCATTCACATTTTAGAATACTGCAAACCATTGATTGAGGAAGGGCCATCGGGTGCAATTGATATTATTCAATTCTCGGCAAAGGAGTATGTGTTTCCATTCTGTGAAGGCAATCTTTTGCAATATTGATGTGTGGATGAAAGATATACTCTACAGCCCGGTAGTGGACCTTACCCAGAGGAATCTCACGTTCACTTTGACATAGCTTTCTCGTATGTTTCGTATTTATTGTCTAGTATGTATCTCATATCACCTCCAATAAAAGATTTCGAGATATAAAATCGTATCATCAAAAGACTACCATGGATACAGGTACGCCCACGAATTTCGGATAGATCACCCCCTTCGATATAGTCTTTCGAAAATGTGTGACTCTGCCGCAGACACAGGAGCACTTGTTCATCAAGTGGACTGTCTCGGTCAGTTGAAAAAGCCTTTAACAAAGCTTTATGACAACCTGAGGGCCAATAGCAATGATGTTCACTTGGGATTCTATGAGAACTTACTATCCTGGTCCCAGTGCCCAAATATCCAGCAGTTCCTGGACAAGTCTTAGAATTCCAAAAGCAACTGAAAGAAAAGAGATACAGCACTGATTCACCTGAATGCAAATGGAACAAAAGCATTGAATTTCGCTTGAACCTGCTAATGTTCTCCAGATTTAGGGCGTCTTGAGCTCGAAATGGATCCAACAAACTTAAGCCAACTCTCCGTTATAATTGTATTTCAGGGTACCTTCTTAATAGCTCTGATCTCTTACACTAGCATGATCCTAAGCCAGTGTAGTTGATGGGTAGTTATCCGTACCCCTATTAGAAAACCCGACCCGAACTGTCAATAATGGGTTCATAAATTCGAGACCCAATAACCGCCGATTAATTGATCGAAAATACAACAATTAAAACTTTATAATTACCCACGATTAACCGTAAAACTTTTGTGAATAGCTTCAAATATTGACATCTAATAATAGTACATGCACCTTCAAGCGCCACAAATTTCATCGAATTCTGAGTACTAGACAGGAAAGATGGAAAAGAGGTGGTGGGTGGTGTTTGCATTTTATATGTGTTTTGTAAGTCTTACATAAAAATCAAGCAAAACAAAAAGCTGTCAGATTTCGATGTCCTTGCTCTTTATTTTGAGCGATCTTTCCCTTATTAATAGGGTAAGATCTTTCCTCTATAGGGCAGGATCAACTATCAAGGGGGAATACCTATCATATATATTTCCATGATTTACCAGTCTAAAACCTATAATCAACTCAGAATTGGTGGTTAAGCGAAATTTCCAAGCCTCCTCGCCCATAACCGGGATATCTGTGTCGAGTCAATGGTTCTATTTCGCTCGAAGAACGGAATCAAACATGAGCATCTATCGTATCATATCAAAAGCTTCAGGTGCGGAAAGATACCAATCTAAGTCCTATTCGGAAAATGATCTCCTGTGGGTTAGAGTTCGGAATGTAGAGACTTCAATGCTGAGTGGTTAACCACAGACTCGGATCATGATCTTAGACTTATACGCCCAAAATTTGATCATATTATTTATTATTTTATTTTGAATATGAATAACATGAAATCATTTAAGTGCTCCCCGCTTGATAATAATAACCCATGGCATTTCCCATATTTTATAAAAACCAACCCACCCATCACCACGATCAACCGTACACAAACCCCGCACCCAAACCCACCCATCGACTACATTGCCTGCCATGCAAGACCATACTACAGACGAACCTGGACCGATTCTTCAATGGAAAAAGGCAATGCGATTGAAGGAACCTGTCTTCGAGAAGGAGAATCCTCAAGCCGCCATTAACATTGATTATCAGACGGGACTCCGTCTTTGGCTTAAAAGTCTGTAGGAACACCAAAAGAATCTTGAGTCAGGTTGCTCTGCCAACTTTAACCCAGAAATTTCTCCTGTACTTGATATTGAACTCCTTCACGATATTCTACACGAAGATATCGTTTGCAGTGTCAGGTTCAGCCATGACGGAAAATATGTTGCTACTGGTAGCAAAGGAGTTGCACAGGCTTTCGATGTTACTACTAGACAGGAAATTTGTAATTTCCGATTGCATGATGATAATCCTGTAGTTGATAGTAATTATGTTAGAAGTGTTTGCTTTAGCCCCGATGGAAGATATCTTGCTACTGCCATGGAAGATAAGTTGATTAGAGTGAGTAATAATATCGACGTCTTGATGTCATTACTGACGGTTATAGATTTGGGATACTGCTTCTAGAAGTATTAAAAGTACCCTCGCTGGTCATGACCAATACATTTATTCGCTCGACATTGCTTGTGATGGTCGTACCATTGCTTCTGGCTGTGATGATAGAACTGTCAGACTTTGGTATTGCAAATTGAGGATGCCATTGCATCTGTTGCTATTTCTCCATATGCCAAGTACGTTGCTGCTGGTGGTCTTGATAACTGTATTCGTATTTGGGATGCTGCTACAGGAGACTTGGTCGAACTTTTTAAGGGTCATAATGATAATTTATATTCTATTACTTTTGCATCCAACGGTAAATATCTCGTATCCGCTAGTTTAGATAAAATGTTCAAGATGTGGGAGCTTACTCCTCGAGAAAGCGAACATACTAAGAACACTTCCGCTTTGTGCCACTTTCATACCCGATGGGAAATGGATTCTCTCCGGCTCCAAGGACAAGGAAATCCAGTTCTGGAATGTAGAAACGGGCGAAGTCGCAGCTCATATTACAAGGTCACAAGAATTCCATTATCAGTGTTGCGGCGAGCCCAGGGGGGGTTGCTTCGCCAGTGCTAGTGGAGATAGGTCGATGAAGATTTGGAGTTATAAGATGATATAGTTGCGGTGATGGGAGTAATACACGGCGTCATTCTTATATTGCCCATTGTAGTGGGTTGTATGGCATTTGGATATTTACTGGAGTGTTTAATACTAATTTCTATAATACTGATAATGTTGATTGTAATTCTCTTCCTGAGTCCTTTTCTCTTCCTCATTGCCTCCCTACCTACCCCTCCTATCTTCTTTTTCTATATTCTCTCTCTTTACTTCCTTCCTTCCATCTATTCATTCGTTACACCAATCCTAATCCTCACTATACCAACCACACTATACCAACCACACTATACCAACCACACCACACCAAATCTCATCTCGCCATTTCCCCATCTCGATTTTAACCAAAAAAATCCTCACAACATCCACCCCCAATTTCATCCCCCCCTCAAAAACGTCCCTTTTTTCCCTCCCAAAAACATATCATCCTATCTCCCAAACAATCCCTTATATCCAACAAATCCACATCCACATCCACACCTCTCTTAACTTTCCATCTTATAGACTTAAACACACTACCTAGATACTCATATACATTCCCTACATCCCCACTACAAAAACAAAAGTTTCTTTCACTCTACTCTACTCTTCTCCCAGCTGACTATCTCTCTTACATCCCTCCCTTATTTGTTTAATTATTTGAATCCTTTACTTTCATATTAAACTTCACCACTTATATCTCAGAGCCTAGGAAAATAATTTTATTTCCTTGGGATGTAGTTATGATTATGATTAATTTTTGGATGTAAGATCTTGTAATAAAACCATGCTGCTCTATCTCCTTCCCCCCTGCTACCTGCGCCTCCTGTTGGTATTGGTATGCTAGTTGTTAAGTCGAGTGAATTTTTACTGTAAGATCTTACATATAAAAGTTTTGAGGGAATAACCTTATATTTTGGAAAATGTGATTGTGTAGTGAAAATTTCACATCAGGGGTTTTTAGATGTCATTCCTATTCTGTTTTTATAACCCCGACCTCCTTCGGTCATCTCCTACGCTCCACTCCCGTAGATTCCTCAGACCCTCCGTACCCCTCACCAGTACGTCTTAAGGAATTCTATAACCTTTTCACCTCGAAAAACATACTCATTATTTAATTTAAATCCAAAAATTTCCTAGCCCCTAAAACTCTTTCCAATCCCGTTTTCCAATTCAATCTACCTCTCACCCTCCCAAGGCATATCCACCCCCTCCAAAATAACCTCTTCCCTTACCAACCCATCCTCCCCCTCCAACCATCTAGTCCTAAGTCCACTCTTAACCCTCTCCTCCTCACTCTCAAACAAAGGTCTTTCTTTCCCCATCTTATCATCAACCCCATTCTCCATCCCACCACCCCAAGCATCCCTCGCATCCCTCTTCCCCCTCAATCTCTTCCCCGTCCCCCACAAGTCTTCTCTCCACTCTCCATATCCCTTTTCCCTCTCTCCTCCTATCGTATCCTCGCATTTCTCCTCATCAAACTCTGCACTTTCCGGATCCATAAATGAAGGATTCCGACCTAAAAATACAACTTCTACACCTCTTCCCTTCCCAACTTCTTTCCCCTCATTCACCTCATCCCCCTCACCCTCCTCACCCTCCTCATCCCCACCCCTCCCCAAACCAACCCTCAAAGCCCTACAATGCAACCTCAAAAACCTCTCCCCCTTAAACCCATGACTAACCACCGTCACCTTCCCAGGCCACCTCCCCGCCCCCCTCCAAAAAGCAAGTAACCCCCTCAACAAATTCCCAAAACTATCTAAAGCCCCTTCCTCCAAAATAATTCTTCCATTATCCATCCCCTCCTCACTCCAAAGCCCCCTCTCCACCCCCACCTCAAAATACCCCCTCGCCTCACTCTTCCGCACTTCTTTCCTAGTATAACCACCAGAGATTACAAGGAGAGCATTAGGATCTGATGAGAGGAGGGAAGAAGCGAGAGTAATGTGGGAAATGAATGTGAGGTGTTCGGTTCCGCCTTTTTGGAAGGGGGCGAGGAGCCAGGAGGTGGGGGAGGTAGGGGGCCCGGAAGTGTAGATTGAGTGGCAGGTTAGGAGGATGAGGTGGGTGGGGATGGGGGCGGGAGTTGGGGGTTTGAGGGGTGTGTGTGGTGTTTGGGAGGGGGGAGAAGTGGTGGACATTTTTGGAATGGGGAGTTGAAAGAGTGTGGAGAATATATTGGATACAAGGAGGAGGAGGAGATAGGATATTTAGTTTTTACACGAATGTATGAAAATGAGGATTTTATTATATCATATCACAAATTTGGGTACATTAGAAACGCCATAGCGATAGTTCAATCAATTCCGTTCGGTTACCCCACATCTACCCAACTACCTCATCCCCTTCAAAAAAACAACTCCCAAAAACTTTCCCATGATATAATGAAATAAATATCACACCCAACCAAAACCCAAGATTATTAAATCAACCTTATCAAGAACCAAGGAAAGGAATTCAAAAACTTTTGTTGTATATAGTCTTACATCTGAGATTCTGAGGGGAATTTTCCACGGAAGAAAAAAAATAAAATAAATAAATAAGGATTGGTAAGGTTAAATGATTTTAATTTAATTTTTTACAATTAAGATTTAGTGAAATGATTTGGTAGTTAGGTAGCTAGAGGTTATTTGGAGTTGTGATTATAATTGTAATGTGATGTAATATAATATTAAGATTTTGTAAGGATGATATTAATGTTAATATTAATATAAAGCTTTATATTATATTAATTATAAAGAATCATCTCAATATTGTATCATTTGATTCAAGGCTACGATACAGACTATGTTCTATTAACATATCAGGTGTGATATTATAATCATTATTAATACGTAGGCTAGCTCTTTCGCTTTCACATCCCCTTTTTCAATTATGTCGTCAATCTTACTATCCTATCCTATCCTATCCTAACCTATCCATCCTCTCCTCTCCAACACATCAACAATACCATTCCCTCCCCCTAATACCCCTCAACCAACTTCAACAATTTCGCAAAATCCGGGGTTCCTAACCCAGTAACTGGATCCCATCCTTTCGTAGCATTCCAACTAGCATATGGGACAAACGGCGCCGGTAAACCAGAGTAAATATCCTTACCTGTGCAACCCGTGCTACCACCGTTTACGATATCATTGAGTCCTTGTTTACCGATGGAGTAGAGCCAAGGGTTGAGGAAACCGAGGGGTTTACGACCGGCGTTTAGACGGGCATTGTTGAGGAGGGAGATGACTGCTGCGAAAGCTGGGGAGGAGGCACTAAATTGAGGTTAGTTTTGTGTGGGAAGGGGATCGAATCGGGCTGGAAGAGTAAAGAAGAAAGAAATGGGGGATAGTTACCTGGTGCCAGAAAGTAGTTGATCTTCTGCGACGCCGGTGATGGAGTTGACATCCCTGAGATCTTTTGTTAGTACCTGCAACTAACATGTCAAAAGATTCGGAAAATACTAACACAACATGAAATCTAACACCCTGAGCTGCAACATCGGGAAATCCTCTACCGTGTCGGTTATAAAGACCCTTCCACCTATCCCCCAAAATTTTCAAATATCCCTTAATAGCATCATCTTGATATGAAGGCCTTGGCCATCTATCACTAAATCCACCTGATGAGAAAGAAACTGCGGCTTCTGGTTCGACATATCGTGTTCCTCCTACTGAAGTAACATAAGGACAAGCTGCTGGGAAAATTGGCAAGAAACGTGTTGTGTTCTTTCCATCGTTCGTTTGGCAGGCAGAGCCTACACCGGTATCACCAGAAGAAAACAGGATAGATACACCTCTTAAACCTAACTGACCGAACATTTTACAGACAGTTTTGGAATAAGCTTCTGGGACAGATTGTTCGTCTTCGCCATATGAGGTTGTGATTGTTTGTGGCAGTTGATTATTTGGTAGACCTAACATATAGTTGAGGTAATCCAAGTATGGCTCATTTTGGTTATTGTCTAATGTTGGCTGATCAAGATCCGGAATTAACTGCCCTCTTCCACCTGTACTGTAATAGGTGATATTAGTTTTGAAGCCTATGGAAGCAGCATACTGCATATCCAAATTCGCTTCTCCATCATCGAGTGTTGAGTTTTGTGTATCCAATCCTCCATTAATGAGAGCATAAGAGAAGTTCTGGCCAATAGCATATGGAGCATATTTCTCCAAGAAAGCCTCTAGACCATCATATTTTGCCCATTGACTCAAGTATCCAGCAACACCTAGACGTGACTCGGGGTTGGCCTTTGCTGTATAATTACCGATGTTGTAAAGATCTCGGAGGCATTGAGGAGTAATTGTAACATTGCAGGCAGTAGTATTGAGTGATGGTAAAGCAAGGGCTGAAAAATCCTCACGAAACATTTGGCTTCTTTGTGCTTTAATTTGGCCAAATCTGGTTGTAGGTTGAATCATTGTAATGTGACTGGAGATCTCCTGTGGAACCGAGTATTTCAACGTCCGAATTTGCTTATTGTTCCTCATATCTTGATGAACGTAGTAATGGAAGGTAGTATTCAACATTTCTTCCGCTTGTGAAATTGAAGTTCGGAAATTGATCCATTCACCATCGTTGTGAATATTTGATTCCGAGATACCAGACTTCTCTAGCCATGAAAGAACGGCATGAGTAGTTTCATCAGCTGGCTTGATGAATCTCTTGAGTTCCTCACGGTCAAGATGTTGGCCATATTCAACGTGATCAGGAGATGAAACAGCATAAAGTTTCTGCTCGAAAAGCTCATGATCTGGTTGTTCTAAGGCAATTCGAAGTTTGATTGTCTTGAGCGGACTAGGTCTTTCGAGTTGAATCCAACCTTGTGGGATTTCACGAA
This sequence comes from Sclerotinia sclerotiorum 1980 UF-70, assembly GCF_000146945.2. Lineage (NCBI taxonomy): Eukaryota > Fungi > Ascomycota > Leotiomycetes > Helotiales > Sclerotiniaceae > Sclerotinia > Sclerotinia sclerotiorum. Next base: position 357,862 of record NW_001820830.1, read on the forward strand.
GAGATTCCAATAGCTCCATAGAAGACTCACATGCTGCTAAGCTACATATAGCCAAGCCAGAAAGCACACGAGAGAACTTCATCTTGATCTTCCAAGGTCGATTCGTTAGCTATGTTGGAGAGTCTGATGGTATGATGATAGTGATCACTCACAAGTTTGAGTCCTTGAAGGATCTATGAAGACGTATCAATAAGGGGACACCTGGGAGATCAAAGGTGTTGAAGTGAAACTTGGAGAATGCAAGACCATGGGAATATGTTGGCTTTTGTAGTCAACCGCACTGTACTGATTCCCTTCCCATTCGGCTCAACAGAAGAGGGGTATGATTAATTGATTGTTATCTCATTCACCTAATGTAAGCCAAGATGATGGTATAAAGGATATGTTACGAAAGAGGCAGGTGCTATCAGCCGAAATATCTTGGTCAAACCGTGCTACCTGCTACTATCAAAGATTCAATTAAGCTTCTGGGAAGCCGGGAAGTAAAATTCCTTGAATCCCATCCTCGCCAACTCTAATATTGAAAACTGCATCTTATCATTCTCTCATTGTTTCGTTATCCTACCTCGCCAAACACACATCGAAAATTATTGAAATGCGAAGCTGTATTATGGTTCCTGACTTGGAACCATATCCCATTACTTGTTCGATTGAAAATTGACTTGGCTCGCATTCGGCAACTGTCTAGGCTCTGCATATGTTTGTATTCACCATACTCAAAGTTCAACCGATGTCAAGTTGTGCGACTTATCACCATCCTGATTCGGATATCTCCCGCCTTGTCCCGACGGCGAGCGATGCTTATTCCTTGAATCTATGCATGTATCCCACTGTTGTCATTGGACACTTTATTTATCAGCCTTGGCCATCAAAATGAATGCATTTGATTGATGGATACCACTGATTGACATTCTACGCGGAAATGAAAAAGAAGATGTGCAAAGAACGTATCCAGTAAATGAACGATCTGATCTGCCAAGAAAAATTCTAAGTTTCCTTTACATCTCATTGATGATTGGAGAATAGAATGGGTTGTTGATGGAATTATTCAAATGAAGGCGTGACAATCGAGTTGAACAAAAGATGTCGGGATAGGAAAATCCGTATCGGCTTCCGACTTCCAAGTTCCAACCCGTCGGAGCTGCAGATCATCACCAAAATCAGAATCTTTCTTCTTCAAGCTTATTCAAGATATCTTACCCAACACAAGTCAGGAACAAGTAAAAGTAAGGTTTACTACCAAAAATCCGATAAACTACGAAAAATGTCATCGGAAAAGATATCGGTTTTGTTTGTCTGCCTCGGGAACATCTGTCGTTCGACGATGGCCGAGGGAATCTTCAGTTCCATGACTTCCAAGGGTCCTTACGCATCCTTGATATTCAATGTCGACTCTTGTGGTATGTTAAATATATCTTCATCACGGTTGAAATTCCCTTCATATATTTTGATACTAATTTATCGATGTAGGGACTGCAGCCTATCACACTGGATCTTCCCCAGATTCCCGTACTATGGCCACTCTTAGAGAGAATGGGATTAGTGACTATAAGCATAAGGCTCGAAAGGTACTTTGATACTTCCTGTAGCTTGTTGAAGCTCCATTATTCATTTGTCTTCTAGGTTTCTATCAGTGATTTCAAGAACTTTGATTATATCTTTGCTATGGATAGTGAAAACCTTGAAGATCTCTTATCCTTAGGGAGGAGAACTGAGGGTAAAGCAAAAGTTATGTTGTTTGGAGAATATGCTGGAGGTTCTAAGCCCGAGGAGGTTGATGATCCATATTACGGTGGGAATGACGGGTTCAAGGCTGCTTATGAACAGTGTACGAGGTTTTCTAAGAATTTCTTAAAGGCTACTTTTCCCGATGTTGAGAAGTAGAGATGTTTGATGTTTGATGTTATCAAGATAGATATAGATGGTTAGAAAGATAGAGGTCACGATTAGATGAATACCCATGAGTTAGATCATTCCTAGAATCCTATCATCTATTAGTGGTGATCAAAATGTATGTTTTGTGAAGCTTGATCATAATGACATGCATGAGAAACGTTTATATTGTTAACATACTCCGTAACCAGGTTAATGTTTCTCAATTGCAAGTCAAGATCGAAATGTCGGTAAGAATACGAGAGTATAGTATTTCTGTGAACATGGGGATCCATATATATTACACTAGAAATTTTCTCGAATAATAAAAAGTCCTAAAATGGATATCAAGAACGAGTATGGGATTCGTTCAACAGTCGGACTTGACATGATATTATTGGCATGGCATGCACATAAAGGTTGGTTGATATAAACGCTGGCATGAACCCCACCATGAAATGCCCCGCTGGATTTTTATGGAGTATACTGTACAATAGAGTAGTAGTAGCAAAAATGGCAAACAAATATGTAATAAGGTTTATATAAAGATGCACTGCCAACATTCGCCAGCTGAACGAAGAGTACGAAGGTTTCCGAGGCTAAAGATTTAGTATTGTTACACCGGCTTTCTCTACCAGGCATATCATTTTGATAGTTCTCATCTACTCGAGTGTTACCTAGTATTATCAACTCTATGTAGGTTTAATAAGATGTAAACTTCTCAATAGGTTAAATGACTGTTTCCGTTTGATCTGGTATAGGCAAACTCAATTAACTACTTAGAAGTCCTAGAGTCACCACAATATCTCAGACTCCCCGCTGTTCCATTATCCATATCTGATTAAACTCACACCTCACCGATACTTAGCCTGTAATCACTCTTTCACAGGTAGGTATGTTTCGTGTATGAACACGAATCTTCAGCATCTCAGCCACGATATATAAGACTTGAGATTGACCATCGTTGAACTCGTGATTGATTCAACTTGTAATATATTCTCAAGACGACATTCTTTCGGAATAGAGCATGCATATCAGGTGGGAAACCGGTAAGTTCTATGTCATTGAATCGTACTTATGCATGTATAAACTCAGCCTCCATTTGGGGTTCTCAAGGAAGAAGTACGGTATGCGGTCGAAGGGACTCTCATATCTTTTGAGTGCCGGCGGTGGTACATCTTGCACTTTGCACAGCCGCATCTGTGTGTTTATTGTTCGAGCGCTATGCTGTGTGCGGAGTATGTGTGAAAATAAGATGATGTTGATTGGTTAGAGGGAGGATTGAAGTCTTGCTGCGGTTTGTCTTGCAGCAGTGAGCGAGTGGGTAACCTAGTATGTTTTTAGTGAGGTTTCTATTTTTGAGACGTGTGAGTGTTTTTTAGTTGGTGATACAAGAATCCTTCCAATGAGCCGCTAGGAATTAGACTTTCAAACATAGTATAGATTCCGCCGTTTAGTGGAAAGTTAGAAGTTTATTCATAACATGTACTCGAGTAGTAGTTATATTTGATTGTTTGAGATCCTCTGTACCTACCTCCTCAAGAATACTCTCTATAAACAATATATTAAATGAACATTGCTATGAAGTTTGGGTACTTTTAGATTTTGATGATTGTCGATCTTTATTTTATCAGCACTCACAAGCCAACTTACTACCACTTACAAGGTATTACCAGGCGTCACCGTCATTTCTTGGGGGAAAACTGCTCCGTGCTATCCAAACTCGAAACTTAATCCGCTATCTGTTGAATTCGAAACGCGGAAAACAATCACTCCAAGTACCACAGTAGGTACCTAGGTACTAGGTTAATCACTAATAATAAAGTACACAAGACAAGATACTCCAGTACAAAAAGATACCGGTCCTCTGTAATAAATACTAAATAGTAGCATCTCCAGGGATTACTTTTGCCTTGGCAACCATTTTTTGCATCCACTTTGTTTACAATCCCTACCGAATTTCTAACATCCTTTTAATGCGCGGCCCTCCTCAAGGTGAAACCACTTGTCACAAGAGACTTTTCCATCTCACCCAACTTCAACCACCTTAAGACTTTAAGTTCTAACAAAATAATTGTCATCCTTTTCTCGACTCCTGCCTCAGTGTCTACCATATCCCAGTTTTCAGGCCGGGAGGAAAGAGGGATAGGCGTGGGAATTATTGACTCTAACCCGACACATCAACATACAACCTTGTAGTCAACCTTACAATCTAGTACGGAAGAAGGCTTGGATCGAAAGATATTCCCAAACTGAGCCCCTTCGCAAGGAAATTCATCTCGCTCCTACGCATCCCTTCACCCCACAGATCACAATAGGACGGTAATCTCATACAACGGTACCATGTCGTATAATCGATTAGGTATGTCCTCCTATCTAATTTACCAAATCTCTTCTCCACCTTCCTAGCACACTTTGTCCGCGTTTCGCATTGTGATGGCAGTGAAGTGAATGTAAAGTTTGAATCAAATCACACATTGTCTTGAAGACCATTCACGTCGACCAGTGTATCCATTCTGCGGCGCATAGCAACCAACACGAAAGGCGCAACCAAGTAAACTATACCGCGCAAAGAGGATTTCTTGATGGGTCGCAGAATTACTTGATACACTCAGTTTCCCCTCTGCTAGGACAGAAGCACGTTTTCCTCCTATCAACAAATCATCTGCAATATCTACACTTTTGTTTATCTACAGCAAACGTTTCTAATATTCGACCCACACAGATCCGGCGGGCCAAGGCCAAGACGATTATTACGACATGAACAATAGACACAACTCGCCGCGTCCTCAAGGATACCAACTGGAAGATGCGCCATATGGAAGACAACCTATTGGTTCACCCGGTCCTGGTATTCCCAATCTGGAGATACCTATGGGCCCTGGAGGACACAGAGTTGGAACACCAAGTGATCAATTACAGCCTCAGCCATCTGTGAGTTTTTAGGTCGATGTGCCTGCGAAGAGATGAAGCTTTATCTGACATGAATTCTACAGTATTCCGTCGAGCATATAGATCAAAGTCAATACCATCAGCGCATGCCCCTAAATCTCAGTCAAAGTTACGACTCGGGATACTCTTTAGATCCTAACGCACATCAAGATGCTTACTACCAACCTCCATACCAACCATCTCCTCATGAAGAACATCCTTTACAAAATTATCCTCAAGGGCAAGACCCCTACGGTTACAATGACGATGATGACCATCAACCAATTCTACAGTCGCATGAACCATATGGGCCAGATCCACACACAGCCAGTGGTGCAGAGTATAAAGGTTACGACGGAGCTGGACACTCTCCATCTTCGACACCTATACCTGCTTTAAGAAGATACAAGACAGTAAAGGAAGTCCAGTTGTTCAATGGAAATCTCGTACTTGATTGTCCAATTCCCCCTAAGCTTTTAAGTCAAGTCAATCATGCACCGCCTCCCGAGAGAGATGAATTTACACATATGAGATACTCAGCGGCAACATGCGATCCCAGCGAGTTTTTTGAGGAGCGTTTTACATTGCGACAAAAACTCTTTGCAAAGCCTCGACATACAGAACTCTTCATTGTTGTGACTATGTATAATGAAGATGATGTATTGTTCGCCCGAACGATGCATGGAGTATTCAAGAACGTTGAATATATGTGCACTCGCAAGGATAGTAAAACATGGGGAAAGGATGCTTGGAAGAAGATCGTAGTGTGCGTTGTCAGTGATGGACGTGCTAAGATCAATCCGAGAACCAGAGCTGTGTTGGCTGGTTTGGGAGTGTACCAAGATGGAATTGCGAAGCAACAAGTTAATGGCAAGGACGTGACAGCACATATCTACGAATATACGACGCAAGTTGGCATTGCTCTGAAGAAGGATATCGTTACACTCACACCGAAACAGCAGCCTATTCAACTACTTTTCTGTTTGAAGGAAAAAAATCAGAAAAAGATCAATTCGCATAGATGGTTTTTCCAAGCCTTTGGTCGGGTACTCGATCCCAATATTTGTGTACTCATTGATGCTGGTACGAAGCCAGGAAAGGACTCGATTTATCATCTCTGGAAAGCTTTCGATTTGGAGCCTACTTGTGCAGGAGCTTGTGGTGAAATCAAAGCTATGTTGGGCCCAGGAGGAAAGAATCTGCTCAACCCTCTGGTTGCTACCCAGAATTTTGAGTACAAAATGAGTAACATTCTTGATAAACCTCTTGAATCGGCATTCGGATTCATTTCAGTGTTGCCGGGTGCTTTCTCTGCATATCGTTATGTTGCATTGCAAAACGACAAAACTGGTAATGGACCGCTGGAGAAGTACTTTGCAGGAGAGAAGATGCATGGAGCAAACGCTGGTATTTTCACTGCCAATATGTACCTTGCTGAGGATCGTATTCTGTGTTTCGAATTGGTATCGAAGAGGAACTGTCACTGGATCTTGCAGTACGTCAAGTCTGCTACTGGAGAAACTGATGTACCGGATACGATGGCCGAACTTATTTTGCAACGTCGAAGATGGCTTAACGGAAGTTTCTTCGCTGCTATCTATGCTCTTGCTCATTTCTATCAAATTTTCCGAAGTGATCACAGCTTCTTACGGAAAATCATGTTCTTGATTGAATTCACATATCAAACTATCAACATGATCTTTGCTTGGTTCGCTCTTGGTAACTTCTTCTTGGTCTTTCATATCCTGACTACTTCTCTCGGAAACTCTGACTTACTCGGAAATGTCGGTGTGATTCTTGGTGTTGTCTTCGAATGGCTTTATTTATTCACGCTTTTGACCTGTTTTATTCTGGCGTTGGGTAATCGGCCTCAAGGAACGAACAAAGTTTACATGTCTATGGTCTATTTCTGGATTATTATCATGATGTGAGTAATTCTTGATTTGATTTGATTTCTCTCACTAACTGAAATAGATACCTAATGTTCGCTTCAATTTTCATCACGGTCAAGTCGATACAAACTCAGCTTGCGAGAAACGAATTCAACTGGACAGATATCATCAAGAATCAAATCTTCTATACTCTAATCATCTCTCTCGCCTCAACCTATTTACTCTGGTTCATTTCTTCCTTCCTATTCTTCGACCCGTGGCATATGTTCACATCTTTTATTCAATACCTCCTTCTTACACCAACGTACATCAACATTCTCAATGTTTACGCTTTCTGTAATACACACGATATTACTTGGGGTACCAAAGGAGATGATAAAGCCGAAAAACTGCCTTCCGCTGTTCTTAAAGCTGGTGGTAAAGTCGATGTCAATATTCCCACCGACGATGGTGATCTCAACGCTCAGTATGAATCCGAGATGCGCAAAATCCAATCAAAAGCACCTCCGGAGAAACGTGAATTCTCAGCAGAAGAAAAGCAAGAAGATTATTACAAATGGTTCAGATCTTCGGTCGTCTTGTTCTGGTTGGTCTGTAATTTTGCACTCACTAGTGCGGTATTGAGTACAGCTGGACTGGAAAATATTGATACTAGTACGGATGATACAACAAAGAGTACAATCTACATGGCGGTTGTGCTTTGGAGTGTAGCAGGATTGAGTTGCTTTAAGTTTATTGGCGCGATGTGGTTTTTGATTGTGAGGATGTTTAGAGGTGTTTAAAGAAATCGAGAAGTGCTAAGGAGGTAGAATAAAGGGAGGGGAAGGGGAAAGTGGTATTCGACATGAATGCATTGGATATGCTATGAAAGGATAGGATAAGATACCCCAGGATCTGTTATGTTCAGGTGGCCAGAGGAGGATAGAAGGAAATGGTACATACAGTTTGTATGCATACGCGCGTTGTTTTTAAATTTTTCCATATTTTACGAAGCGAGTTTGGGAAGTCGGATCAAATCTGAAATCTGTTTGGGGTTTTCCTTATGATCGCATGACTTATATTGCCTTTGGTTTGTGGGAGTAGGCAACATTGTATATGTACAGAATGAATGGAGTTTGAGGGTAGCGATTGGATTTGTAAAGGGGTGTAAAATATCAGGGTGATGTGAGAAATTGGGGAGAGATTGAGGGGAGCTGAGGAGAGATATGGATATGAATAATAAATAGTATTTTTCAGAGTTGATGTGTATGATGATGTGTGATGATAGGATGTGATGTATAAGTCGAGTGAGTACCTATAGGGGATAAAGAAGTACCTAGATGTAAGAACTGAAGTCTACCTAAGTCCCCAAACTCAAGTGAGTACCTACATAGTATTCTCATCTTTTTCCTTTTCTCCTCTATCTACTGGGAATGGGAAATGGGAGTTTAAAAAGGAGTAAACTAGTTAAACTAAAGTAAATTAAACTAAACTGTCAATGGTTATTATTGAAATACTAGGTAGTATGTAGAATAGAATAGACTAGACTTGGCTATTGTGTTGATTTGATTGTGGGGATTAAGGTTGGTAGGTATTGGATAGGTAGGTAGGTAGGTAGGTAGGTAGGTAGATGGGTAGATGGGTAGATGGATAGATGGGTAGATGGGTAGATGGGTAGATGGGTAGATGGGTAGATGGGTAGATGGGTAGATGGGGGGGTGTGGTTGGGAGGGTGTAGATGTCTGCTTCTTTCTCTTTTGGGTTGTATGTGGTATGCTCTTGCTTGGAATACTAGGTAATTAGATGATAACAGGATCGGGGAAATAATGCTGGCTGGCTGGCCAGCTGACTCTCGCTCTTTCCCTTTTGCTTTAGTGGTTAGGTGTTTGGGGTGTTGAATACTACACTCTGGACTGAATTGAAAGTCGGTATTGATATCACTCTCGACACATTGGTTGAAGATTTACTAAATCTATCTTCTCTCTATAACCATCCTATGTGATTTCCTTCTGTCTGTTAGTCACCTTGTCTCGTCTCAACTTATATCAGCTGATTATTTTGTCTATGTAACTGTTCCGAGTATAATACTACAGCTGGACGAGATTCACTTTCACTTTCAGTTCTCACCTTAAGAGGAGGAGATTAAGCGTACTAAGTACTTTCAAAGAACCGTACCAGATCTCCCTGCTGAATCACCATTTTGATCTGTATCTTGATCTTAAGTTCGAGACTCCATCTCCTACTATAACCTTCCAATTCCACCACCTCTTCAACCTTCCTCAAACCACCAAACACCCATTCACAAACCACACAAACCTTCTCCCAAACAATCAATTGCCTAAAGCAAACCCACAAATCATCAACAAACATCTCCCAATATCCACCAGCACAATGCCTAGTATAAAAGAAGAAAGCATATCCCCTCCACTATCTCTTTCGCGTTCTGTTTCTCTTCAACCTTATGTCTTTGACTCCACTTCTGCCGTGTCAGAATCCCCTACACTTTCTCCGTCTCCTGACGACGAACCTGGTTTTATGGATGGATTTATTGGATTTATTGGATATGGGGATGGGAATGGGAATGGTGGGCGCAGAAATTCTGGGTATCATCGCATAGTACTTCCGGATGGAGATGAGGGTGATGGGAGTAGGGATGGGGATATTGATGAGGATGAGGATGGGGATGGGGATTCTGAGAATGAGGTTGAAAGTGGAGATGGAGATGGAGATGATGGTTCCCAGGACGATAATGGGGAGGAAGATGAGAATGAGGGTGAGGTGATTGAGGTAGAGATGAATATTGAGGAAATGCAAGAAGTAGTCGACATAGCTCCTACCGAAGAAGAAGAAGAAGAAGAAGAGGAAGAGGAAGAGGATGACGCAGGTTCCACCACCGAATCCGAAGAATTCCACCTCCTCGACGAAGAAGGAAATCCCATAACCAATTCCCGCGAACGCATCATGACTGTAGCAGAAGAACGCATAAAAAAAGATATGCAGGATTCCAATTATGAAGCTACACCGGATCCTAGTCCACCCATCAAATTCTTCGCCATTGGCGCAGAAATGTGCGAGTATTACATGCAGAATGTATGTCCCGATGCGAAACTCCTAGGAATAGGCCGATTAGATAATTGGATGTTTTGTGTAGATGCAGATGTGGAAGATGTATGTTGTTATCAAAACATACTACCACTCTCCACACATGTAAATTCAGAACCCGAATCCGAGTCAGAATCAGAATACAACACCCGTGGAAAAGTCATCTACGGAATCCTATGGGAAGTCCACGAGAATACACTCTATAAACTCCTGAGTATGGATAAAAACGAGGGAGATGCGCAATTTGGTATGGCGAGGGTGGATGTCATGAGGTTAGAATGTGAAAAGGGTTATGGACCCACGTTTGCGTTTGGGATGGGCTGGGGTTTGAAGAGGAAATTGAGAGAGGTAAGGGTAGAGAATGATGTGGTTGCTTTTACGGGAAAGCCTGGGGGCATGGGGCTAGGTGAGGGGTATAATGAGAGGGTTAATAGGGGTATTGTGGAGGGTTGTATGAGGGGGGTTCCGGATGAGTGGGTTGAGAGTGATGTTAGGTTGTGGGTGCAGTATCCGCCGCAGGAGGCGCCGGTTTTGCTTAAGTAGGAATGTAATAAGATTGTTAGATTGGTTTCAGACTACACCGAATCAACTCCCCTATATCTTCGACAAATTGACTAATTCTCCCTCTTTAGCCTTTAAAGTATCATTCACAAATCTCACTGTATCTCTAAACATCTCCTCGCTAAATGCATGTCCTACTCCCGCATACACCTTATCTTCTACATATACATTCCCTTCTTCATAGTATCCACCGACTGCAGTGGCATTTTTTAAAAATTGGAGGAATGGTTCGGAACAGTGGTAAGGGACTAGTTTGTCGTCGGCGCCAGAGCAGGTGAGGATTCGTTTGTTTTGGAGGTGGTGGGGGAGGATTTGTTTGGAGTGGTTGGAAGCGGAGGGGGTGGAAGTGGAGGTGGAAGTAGAGGTGGTTGGGATAGGAGTGGTGCCGAAGAGAAGACCGACGGGATCGTATTTTTTGAGGCTGTTTATGAGGGCGGGAGGGAAGTCTTTGCTTCCTTGGAAGGTGGAGCCTGGGGTTGTGGTGGAGGTGTAGGTTTGCAGTTTGGAGAGGCGAGCTCGGTCGGTCATCATGCCTGGGGTCGTTAGTTTGTGTTTGTTGAAGATTGCAAACCCTAGTGTATGATTGGGCAACTTTGCTCAGTTTGATCTTAGATGATGAATCTATGGCTAAGAGTACGTTCAAACCAATCGTATACAATCATATGTTCGCTCTCATAACATGTGATTCGCCCTTTTCGGATTTTAAAACTCATGGGGACTTACGGAGGTAATCAGGGCATCCAATAATCACAATACCGGCGGTAACTCGAGGATCAGAAAATAGTACCTGCCATGCTGAGTGACCGCCGAGGGAGATACCCAAGACAAGATGTTGCTCAATGAGAGGCGAGTCTTTGGTGTTGAAGATATAAGAAGGCAAATGGTCTATCAGAAGGCTTGTATCCATTGCCGTCCCATGAAAAATGCTATAAACTATGAGCTAGATTCATTCTATAAAGGAGTTCATGGTTTCTAACCTGAACATATCTTGGGCATGAGTTTCATTACCATCCCTCCACGATCCATTTGCCAAAGCATTAACTTCCCTACTTCCATGATTTCTCTGATCAAAAGCAACAGCAATTAAACCAACCGTTCGACTAGAACCCGATTGTTGATTCCATGCTTGTATACATCTTGCAGCTATTGGCTCCATAATCTTCTTGGTTTGAAGTCTGGGATGTAGGAGCCATAGACATGATATTGATGTACATGATGGGGATATTTCTTCGAGACCATAGACGGTCGTGAGAATACCGGCGACGTGGAAGGTTTTTTCGGATACGGATGGGGAGGGAGGGGTATTTTCTAGGGGATTGGGGGTAGCCATTTTGTTGGGGCTTTGAAGCGAATACTCGACTTGAGTTTGAGTACTACAGTATTTGGACAGTTCTACTGATATTGAAGCTTGCACGGGATTGCTAAGTGGTATGAAGGTGGTGTAAGTAAGGAAAGTGGGGTTGTGAATGCAATGTAACATCTTCACTCCACTCATTACAGGGGCTCTGCTGGAATTAGTCAATATAAGTATCTAGTATGTGGTTAATAGGTAGTTTGAGTGTATATGGGAGACTAGGTATATCTTCCCCAGGATCTATTCAAGCTTCATGACCTTATCATCAAGGAAAGAAACAATAGAAGGATGCAGAGAATACCTTTCCCTAATATATATTTCTTTCTAGAAACCGAAGAAAGCGCCCACGGGCAAATGATAACAATAAAGGGGATCGATCTACGGTGACCCCTAGCCAAACGTCATTTCCTATATGTTTAATAACCCCTGGGAGGGGAGATTTGGAATGGGGGATCCCTATTTTTTGTAATACAATATAAGTCTCGATACTCTAAAAAGAAGACTATACACTTTTTGTACTATCTTGAGAAACATTTTCAATCGTCAAATCTCTTGCAGTCTTTAAGCTGATATAGTATCAAGTTTATTTCTCTGTTTATCACTTACTTGTGTCACCTTACAAACAAGTCAATTAATAATTAATTGCAGTGGAAACAATCAATCACTGACCGTAAAATCCTCGGTTCCTCCATATCACCAAACTCGGACACCCTTGATACTTTCAACATTGCATCGAGGGATCGATTAAACTTTACAACTTACGACATAGTTGGTTGCTCACAATGAACTTTGCGATATAATTCTAACATCACGATATTGTCCTAGCAGGACTCGTCTTATCGGGCATTGAGATCACTTCCGAATAGAGTCTCAATACTAGATTCAAGAGCTCACAATGGAACAAAGCACAACAGGCTCGATTTCACCATCTACACGAACTCCCCGCTCGCAATCGCCCGCAAATACTTATAGAAATGGACCAGCAGCTGTCCGACCATCGGGTGTACGCACTGCGAGCTCTGAGAAGTTTGGAAACTCACTAAATCTGGCTATACCTACATCGACCTCGAATGGGATTACAAGCCCTGTATCTGATGAGGCAGTTGATTATATGAATGGAGGTATTCCACACAACAGCCCCATGGTCTCTGCATCTGATGCTACCTCTCCTGGAATATCTGCCAACAATGCAGCCACGGGGTTTTCCCCTGTTCCTCCCCCATCTTCATTTCCTCACGAGAGTCACTCCGCAATAAACGGTATATCAACTCCAACCGGCAGACGTAGTGTATCGTTCGCGAGAGATATGGCTACTGTTGAGCCTTCCAACTCTGCACGACAAGATTCATGGGGTGTGGAAGATGTTGATACACCTGCGAAGGATAGGAGAGGTGCATCTTTGATGTCAAAATTGAAGGCTTTAGCTACCCCAATTGGAATGCAAGGACATGGCAGAAGTCAAAGCACCCCCACGAATTATTTCGATGAAGGACTCGGAACGACACCAATTCCTACGAATATCCCACAAACATTACACGAGGAAAGTAGTGATGCTGATGCAGAAGAAACCGCGGATGAGGGACCATTCAATCAGCCAGCGCGTATAAGAAGGAAACGCCGGACTAGACGACCACAAGAAGAAGAGAGTGTACCCAACACACCAAGAATTCGTAACCCTGGTCCTTCAGATTCCCCGAGTGGGAGTAGGTCGTTTTTCCTGGGTAGACGTGCAACGGATGGGTCTTTCGAACAACGGGGCCACCTGTCGGAAGGAGAAGGGCGTGATCGTTTTGCGAGGCAAAGTGCATGGCGACGGGGGAGTTCATGGATGCCAGGTCGAGGGTTAATTGCTGATAATTCACCACAAGCACAAGATTTTGCAAATGATGGTGCAAGATCAAAACGACCGAGTCAACTGAGAAGGATGACAGGGCCTTGGGGGCCAAAGT